>NW_024883532.1:0-74160 GCF_019059575.1 Amphibalanus amphitrite | reverse complement strand
ATTTGAAGATATGGAATTTCAAACTTGCAGTTTTCGGATTCTAAGGGCTAATGCATTGGAATGCCCCCTTAGAATTTGTGATGTCAGCGGAGATCTAACGATTTTTAAATCTTAGACTAAAACCATCGTTAACACGTGGTGGTATACGCTGCTTTGCGCGCAACGTCTGCCGCACTTCAAGGCTGCCAAATTATTGCTTCCAAATAAAGTCGCTAGTAACAGGGGATCCCAAAAAGTAAACAAAAGTAAAAGCCTAATATCTTGAAAACCGGTGAATATTTTTCGGTGAAATTTGGTAGATATTCGTTTTCGCTCTTTCTGAACCAAGGGACATCACTTTCATGCCAATTCATTAACTTTTTTGAAGGTGGGAGGGTCCCTTAAATGTAGCTCAGACATAGTCCGACATGGTCACTTTTGCAACATAATGTCTCTCCCTAGTCCCTAGTCCCAATCGTGCAATGAAGCCAAGCAGGGCCTCATCTGGGTACCTATATATTGAATGTGCCACACCGGTCCACGTGACACGTCGGCACGAATGTCTTTTCATAGTAAATAGCCGTTTTCATGACGGGCTATCCGGCGAATGCACCTAATTTGACCAAATCTGCACCTAATTTCTTTTACAGCAAATATCTTCACTTTATGAATTTATTTCAGTGTTTTAATCGATGATGCTCTCTGATAATATGACAAAGCAGGCATATAAGCAATTAGTGCAACCCTAGCTGATAGCTGCTAAGAGACACACTGAACCTGATTTGACCAATCTGCACCTAATCTGTACCAGATGTGCACCAAATGTGTACCAGATGGCCGTCGTGAAAACGGCTACTATAGAACATAACATTATCTAACCTGAGCTAACCTTACCTACAACCTACCGACCTACAGCCTTCAACCTGCACCCTGCAACCTACCACCTATAAAATATCTGCTGATATTTATGTGGCAATTATGATTTGTAGACTATGTGAATTATCTCATCCACCCGTCTCGCCGGTCCGGTGTTATCGCAATCACTGTCCCATACGGTATATGGGCCAGGTCGGGTCTAGATAGCTGGGTCATTGGGAATAGAGACGGTAGTTCAACTACAAAGCACACAAGCTCAATATATTTCGGACGGAAACCACGATCACATTTACAGATAGGCTATCTCCAATGTCCAATGCACGTGTTAAGTGCTTCGAGGCGCCTTAGCTCCGTTCTTTCTTAGGCTTGCCAGACTATAGTAACACAGACAAGTTTACATTAAAAATCGAATGACATCTATAGTCTGGCAAACCTAAGAAAGAACGGAGTTAAGGCGCCTGAATCACTTTGAACGTGTTTTGAGCACTTGAAATGTATGGCCAGGAGAAATTTGTGTGAAAAGTTGTGAGAGAAAATATGCTCTCACAATATAAATGCACATGCGTCATGCATCAATGACCGCAGCACTTTAAATCCATTCTTTCTTAGGTTTTCCAGACTATACATAGTTAAGAAATACTTCACCCAACAACCATACTTACAATTTGCTTATTCCTCCAACATTGTCAGCTCACAGTTATATATGCCCTTTACAATTACATTACAAAGCTCTTGATCTCGTATAAGCATGTAACCATAGAATCCTATCGAACAACAAAGCCACGTGACAGGTTGCATTAGTTTACCGCTGGCCAACAAATTCTTAGCATATCTGGCCATCTTGGCATCTTTGGAACAGTAGGTGACCTGGAGCACCTATCACAGTGATCACAGCGTTCGCTGCTTGACCAGCGAACGTGCGGTAAGAAAGCACATGTTCAGGCAATTACTACAGGGCAACATGTCACACTACATCCCGATGCCACGAACAGGGGAAACACTTCTATGTAGTTGAGTCGAGGCGATTTATAAAACAGGGGTAAAAACAAATCATACTTACTATTGGACATGTGCATTGTGCATGAATCCGAGTGATGGATATAATAATCTTAGTGGATCTCGAAGCAAATCGCAAGTCAGGATCTATGATCCCACCGGATCACGCCTGAAAATGTATCCTGGATCTATGATTTCTTAAAGGATCTGACGATAAACCAAGAACATGGATCAACGATCCGAATATAATCCCATCATGCACATCATTTGGAACCCTGCTTCCAAGTGTTTCTTTGTCAGTAAGTGCTACAAACTCAACAAAGCTATGGATGATGATGCGGAATCACATGAACTTACCTAGACAGAAGTATTGTGAGGTGCAACAAGTGAATATGTAGAACTTCTGTGTTGACAAAGAAAAAATGAGGATCTATAAGTCCGCATACATGATAGATCATTTTATCATCTCACTGGATCTCAAGTAGAAATTAAACTAGGGTCTGTGATCCCAGTGGATCTTACGACAAAATAAAGAGATGGATACATTATCCCATCGTATTCGATAGCAGGATTCGTGGGTGGGATCAGAATCTCAGATCCAATCCCACTCCCGCTCGCTTATCACGTTCTTTAGTTTTACAACACCGGGCGCTGACCGCCGAGTGTCGTGGTCGAATCATCCTTCTGCTTGTCGAGGTTCGTTTGTCCGATGACTAATGACTACCTATCCGTCTGCAGTCTCCCTCAGAGTTGTGGGTGGGCCTATCGGCAAACGTTGATTACCACCGGGGAGCGATTCCAGTCCATATGCTTCATCGTTCCCTGGTCGCAGCTTCCTTACTATCATTCTTATAAACGCTGGGCCTCCTGAGGGAGCGTTAACGGCGACGTCTGTAATGGTATCGGGTTGTGCTTGCGGAATGTGGATGTGTATATTTGACGACGGCTCGGGTTGACGCGACAGTGCTCCACGATTCTGTCGCTCATCATATGGAACCGGAGCATACTGAGCAGCATTGCTTTTCTGCCCATCGCCGTTACGTGCTTGAGCAGCACTTCCAGTCGGTGCGGAGCGCTGATTAAATGGTCTACACGGAAGACGACGACGCAAGACGACCAAGACGACTACAAGGACTACAAGCACAACTGGGATGCCAACCGAGAGCAGCACAATCAGGGTTGTAGGCGAAGAGCTGTCGTTTTGTTCGGTGTCGGCGCTATCGCTTGTCTGCTCCATGGTTTGATCACCAAAGCGAGACACCGCGCTGAAGGAATCATCATTGAAGAGTGACTGCGGTTGTTGCGTTGATCTGGCTTGTTCGAGGGCGTTGATACTCGTGTTAGACATACGAGTGGCGCTTGAGATGCCGGTGGTGGTGGCGGTAGTTGGAACGCTGGTCGTCGATGTAAGAATCACCAGGTCCGGGCAAAACTCCAGCCGATACTCCCCGATGGCGGGACGAGTTGTGTGGTGTTTGCAACGAACTTGGAACAGCAAGGTACTCAGCTGCCTCTTGCGAGCATCATCTGCGTGATCCAGGTCGACGAAACCTTGCGTTTTTGACCCATTTTTGATGGGGCATGTGCATGGAATGCCGAGCTCTAGTCGCAGAAGCAAGATATTTTCGTTGTAAATGAAGTCTAGTGACTCATTCTCTGGTGTCTCTACTTTGAGGTTTTTCATTGTGATTCTTTTTGTGGCGCCTTTCTGCAGATCAAGCATGCTGAAGGCACTCCTTTTCAAAACATCAATGGTGCAATTTTTGAAATCAATATGACCAGTAGCGTGAATTTCGATTGCTTTTTCTGACATTTCGCCAAAGGCGCTGTCTTCGACGGCAAATCTTGCCACGTTCATTGTGAATCCTCCGCTTGCAATTCTCTGAAAGTCACTGCGCTTAATTTGAACCTGCTTGATGTCCCCGTAAAAAGAAAGTGACTGGATGTGTCCGAAGTGGGAATCGTTCACTAATAGTTTCGTCCATCTGGTATCGGCGGAAACACAGTTTGCTTTAGTCATGTTGATGTGCATCGAAACCAGAGCCAGCGATTTGATCGAGCCTCCAAATGTGTTTGCCTCACATGTTTCCATGGAAACGTCTCTAAGTGTCAGCATGTTTATGCCAGACTTGATGCCACCTGATGCAATTTGTAGCTTCGGGACACGTTTGATGAAAAACTTCCGGATCGATGACCCAGGAGCGAACGCCCCGGAGCGCACCATCAGAGTATCAATGTCGGTCATTGTCATTGTTCTAACAGTGATGTGAGCTGTAAACGCCCCAGTCGAAACCGACACAGATTTCATTTCCGCCAACATGAGTTCGTCCATGGAACTTTCGCGAAATGCGCCATGCTCAATGTCCAGACTGGTTACTTTCTGAATGGATAAGGAACGTAGGTGCATGGACGTCAAAGCCTTGTCGAGCATGCGACAATATTCCACGTTGTTGATGAAAACCTTGGATTGATGATTTCCCCAGTTGGAAAACGATTCTTTTTGCACATCAAGACTTTTCACGTCGTGGATGATCATATCTATCGGTCCATATTCTTGGTTGCGTGCAAAGGAACCAGACAGCAGAACCAAGTTGTCAATGCTGAATAGTGAATAGTTTGATGACTTCGAGGAAGGCCAGAGATGCGATGGCGTCTGCTTCAATCACCAGTTCTTTGACGTTACCTATGGTAACATCGCTGGCGTACTTCGGAAGCGACGTTGATGTTAGCCGGACCTGAAAGACAAGTACATATCCATGGTAATTTTTTCAATCTCTAAAACTTTTGTAAACAAAAAGTTGTTGCCACTGATACATTCCACTTCTTTTTAGCCGTACATGCCGATATTCCTCACCTGTTCACATATAGTTCATTTTGTCTATGCTCGACCGTAAAAATATCTTTGAACAAAGCACAAGAATTGGTAGCTGAATTCTGAGAAAACTGGTGATACACATTGATTTCACAGACGATCCACCGTATCCAAAATATTTACATTTTTCCAGGCTCGCAGCTCGTATTTGCCGATATTTACAATCCCACAAGGGTAGACGACTCGTCAGAAATTATAACTGAACTAACCAATAAATTGCAGGGCGTTTAACATCAAGGTACATCATCGGCGTTAGCCCTCCCCTGTGTGCGGTGTTTTCCAGCATCTAATGTGTAGGGAGAGACTCTCAGATGTATTCTAGACACTGTCAAACATCGAGATGTAGGTAAAATTGACACATGGAACCGGAAAATGGCAACTGTGACCCCTCGTTATGTACGGGGACCCGCAGTTGCTACTGTACACGAACCCTAACTCTAGCCGTCTGTCCTGTCCAGTAACAACCGATAACATTGATATCGACTGCCGGTTCCTGTACAAGAGCGGCTGAGGTTTTCTGTGCGTGCCCTCTGACAGCTTATCGTTGTTCCCTGTGAGGGTGCTGGGACAATTTGTCCAGGGTCGCTGTACAGTAGCAACTGCGGGTCCCCGTACCTGAGGTGAGAGGTCATCTCAGGTCACGAACAGAATCTAACAGTTTTTCGCTAATAACTTCTGATAGAGGCGTGCTAGAGCGCTGAAAATGCCTTAGATGTGTTCAGCTCGTTGTTGCAGATCGACTGATATGCAACATGACCTTTTCCAGTCAGGTCATGACCTTGACCTGAGGTCAAATTTTCAAATTGACCTTTCAAGGTCAAATTATAGTTCATTCGACGCGTCTCACGATGCTGGCAAAAGTAATGTCATGGCTCTTTTGAGTCAAAAGTTATTGCCGAAAAAAAAACGCTTTTCGTTTAAACGGCTATTTTTGGAGTTTTTGCCCTCTGGAGGCTAAACTGTTGACCTGAGGTCAAATCTGAGAGCATTATTCAGAAAGGTGTGTTAAAGGGCTATCGAATGCGCTTTTCCGCGGCGCTGTAGCTCTAACTGTTCCCGAGATAGCCGTTGGCAGTTTCCAAAATATTGAAATAGTCAACATTTTACCTTTGGTGACCTCTGGTGACCTGACCTTTGACCTGACCGAAAAAAATGACCGAAGTGTTTTCGTCCTTATTTTGGACGTTCTTTCGATTCTTGATATCTTTCGATATCTTGATAGTTGTCATTATCAAAACAATGTAAGCTAAATTAATTGAATTTAGGTATATGAGCAAAAAAGAAAAACTAAAAATGAATTAAAACCGATTTTATGCTGATAACTGAACTCATTTCATGAGAGCCTTCCTTATGCCACCTTATTCCTCTGATATCTTACGTACGAGATACTATGCAATATGCATGTTGAGTAGCCATAAATCATTTGCGGCCGTTGATCAAGCCACCCCTTACCTGCTTGTGAGGCCAGTCGGTCATATTGCAGAAGACGGTCGTAGAATGTTGACACTCTTTTTCAACAACAGTGAACTGACAATTTGATTTCCCGCAATCGATACCGGAAAATCCCAATGTCTGACTGATCAGAGTTGCAGTGAGGACAACGACCCCCTCCCATAATGAGGGAATGGTGTGGAACAATTTTGTGTATGGTAAATTTTAGACAGAATATTCGCACAAGGAAGGTGGACGTCCTTTTTGGGACGCTGCTGAGGACCGACTGGCTGACTTCAGGTGGCTTCGCTGATGCTATCCTGAACCCTGAACCGGAACTTGTAATCGTCTAGAGTCTGAGAGACATTAAGATACGCCAGGTAAATGAATGCAACTTAAGATCGGATGCGGCTTGTCTTATCGCAGCTTTCACATTTTCCTTATTGGCCACTCTACTTGTTAAATGGTTCGTTGTTTCTTCCCTCCTGTTGAGTAAACCTACTTCAAAGCAATGCATAAGCTAGGCCTGATAGAACCGAGTTTGTTTTGCAGTGGAATGGACGGCGGAAGAGACACTAGTGATGTTCATTGCTCATGTAGCGTCCAAGCGTCGGTGTACAGATGATACGGTGACTCCGAATCCCGTTGCAACTTTCATTCTAACTTTCAATCACACCCTGTTCGTGCATTCATAACCTGTGGTAGAGCTACATAATACAAATTCGCAGTGTTTGTACTTTGCGCTCTATGTCCATATCCAGTAACAAAATACGTTGTTTTATCTATCGCAGAACAGAAAAGTGTTGTTTTGTGAATACAAGCTCAGTGCAATATAGGGTCAATGGTACAAAGAAATTGAAGTCTGGTATTCATGTCAAACAGTACACAGCACGAGTACATCATCTATGTAGAATTGGTGTACAACTGCAATATATTGACTTCGTCATTCAATAACACAGCACGGCAAGATCACTGAAAGTATATAGTGGTCGCACGGTAGGTATACACATGCAAACATTGAACACAGGAAAACAAATTCTGCTATAGCTGGGCTGCACTTAACTGCATCATTTTATTGCTGACCAGCATGGCTCAGATCATCAGGCAGCCTTGCGACAGGCTGCCAGATGACCTGGCTGCAGTCTGCCACTACGAACCCAATCTCACACTGTGTGTCAGCAATAGCAGTCATCTACACGCTATAGTTACAGGCGTGGAAAGTTGCATTTATACCGACAAAGCAGCTGCATAGAAACCTCGACCCCTTTGACTGATCAACAGCGTAGGCTCCCGATAATATATGAGTAAGGTTGCTATTATGAACTAATGAGATCATTATGCAACAGTGTAATACTGTTGCAGTGTGTAATACTGTGTAATGATTAATACATTGTAATAACTACTGTTGCAGATGTGAAAAAGGATCGTGTTTCTGGTCTTCTTATCCGTCTGCTAGCAATGATGAAGAGAAAGACGACAACAACACTCTAGCATGGCATTTGAAACAATGCGTGCGATGTGTGTGCGATATGCACACACATCAGGCAAAATTTGAGTCAAAATTCAACCGCGGAGCGGCGCTCGCTGCCTACTACGCTAACGTGCGTTCCATTTTAGAGTACGGCAGCGTGGTCTGGGCGGGGGCGGCCAAGTCCCACACGGTGCGGGTCGATCGGGTGCAGCACAAGTTACTCATCTGGCTCATATCTCATAGCACTTCTGGACAGACAGCCTCACTTTCTTATGACAGTCTTCTGTCCCACTTCAAATTGCCAACCCTAGCAAAACGTAGAATTTAGCACGACATCATTTTTCTTAGAAACATTGTGCGAGGAAAAATCGATGCGCTAGTCTTACTCGACTCATTCCATCTACATGTGCCACCCCGATCGACCCGCACCCTCACACTGTTCAATGTACCACGAGCACGCGTGAGCACGATAGGAACTGGGATGTTCTGCAGGATCCCAAAACACATGAACGCCTTTTTGGCAAGTAAT
This sequence comes from Amphibalanus amphitrite, assembly GCF_019059575.1. Classification (NCBI taxonomy): domain Eukaryota; kingdom Metazoa; phylum Arthropoda; class Thecostraca; order Balanomorpha; family Balanidae; genus Amphibalanus; species Amphibalanus amphitrite. The sequence goes on along the minus strand of NW_024883532.1, from coordinate 66,006 downwards.
GCGAGCGCAGACATCTTCTCTGACAGCTTTGGAGTTTTTAGGGCTCGTTTGATCCATCATGTTTTATCCACATAGTCATCTCATTGCTCATGTTACACTCGCTGTTCAGCTCATCTGATGGTTTTTATTGTGGTTTTTATTGTAGTTTTTTAATATCAAAGTTTTTTTTCTTTATTTTTACTTTCATATTTACTTATACACGTATTCTCACTCTTACCTTCATTCTCATATTTATACTTCGAACTGTGGATTTTGTTTTCAGTCTGAATGAATGTTCATACTCGTGCGGTTCCCTCATACCGTTGTGTGTGTTGATGCATTTTATTTTCCTGACTTCACCTGTTAGTGGAGAATTTCTCTGTTGGTGATAATCACAAATAAACAAATAAACAAATAAACAAATATTCGTGGAGAAGATTGTAAAAAAAGCTTAGAAGAACAAAGGAGGAGGGATTTACGGTCATCCCTCCGCTATGTTTTTATGAATCCTCACTGGGTCTCAGTCTCTTACGCTCTCAGATGATCGTAGGATTCTTACGATCATACGATCATACGATCATTCTCTTACGATCATAGGAATACCGTTCTAGACACACTCGGGTGTGAGGCAGTTTCTGATCTGGCAGATGGAGGATATGTTGAACGAACAGAGCGTGTCATCCCAGGCGTTACTCCAGATCTGAACGCAGTCAAATTCGCCTGTGGCGTCACTGGGCTCACCGGTGCCCCAGAAGGGACTGCTGAGGAGGATCGGGTCCCCGCCGTCCTCTGCTGCGTACACCCCCTCCACGGCTCGGTCCGACACCCCGAGCCAAGTGTCAACCCCTACTGCCATGGACAGAGCGCACTGGTTCTCGGCTGTCGAGCGGGGCACGGCCAGGTGGGCGCCCAGTGAGCCGCAGGCCTCCTGAGCTTCGGTGAAGTTGAGCTGGTCCTGAGGGAGTTTCATCAAGCAGCGGCCGGCACAGCGGCTGAAGCCGGCCGGACAGGCGCATATATCTGTGGAAGTGCCTGTGAAAGCACGATCATCAGTCGTTAATTCGCTTATTAGTCAAAACGTGAATCGAAATGATAAAAGCACATTCAATAAAACAATATCTGGAAACAGACTTCTCAACAAAGTTCCAAAATGCTATGCTATGGGTAACATGTATGATTAAATTTATTAGGTCCACATGAGCTGCAGTTGGCATGTAAATTTTGATATCATTTAGCCATTGCAGATACAATAACTATAAGTGAAGAACAGTTTATTATATAGGTGGGTATTTGTTTGTTGCGGTGCATAACTAACTATATGGTAGAATTTTATACCTTGTATTCACCGGTGCTTATACACAATTATACAATATACACCGGTGATATTGTAATTACGACATTGAGACAGATGGCAATGCTTTAAAGATGTTTGATATTTAATGTTACCTACGAAACGGTATCCGATTCGAAGCACCTCCGTGGGCTGCATGCTTACCTGGACATGTTGCAGTTTGTTTCCTTCGGTAGCTGAACACTTCAAATGTGGATTCTGGAGGGATCGCTGGCACAGGCACGGAGCAATCGGGACAAACCTGAGTTCCAGTGAGGTCAAACAGATAGCAGTCACCATTGTGATACGAAAAACTGTCGCACACCCACGGCGGAATACTATTGCAGATACTAGCACATGCCACAACAGATTTCGCCGAGACAATAGCATTTGGGGTGTCGACGTAGGTGTTATTTGTTCGTTGGAAATTTTCTATGGTGACCGCCCAGACAGCTATCCCGCTGACCAGGAGTGAGAGACTCAGGACGGGCGTGGGACCTGTCATGACCGCAGGACTGAGCTCGCGGGACTGTTGCGCAGGTCACGGATGGCAGGTGAGTGACGGTTATGGTCGACAGGCGGTGGCCCAACACCGACGGCGCTGCGCAGTGCTCACCGATCAAACCGTGAGGGGACGCCGGTCGATAGACAAAAATCACACCAAGTTTGCTTTGTTTGGTTCGATGGGTTAGACTCTTTTGGTCTGATAAGACAATTTCAGAGCCGGAAGGATGATAGAAATTAGGGGAAGACATTGGCCTGGACAGACACCTGGTGACTCGTCGGGGCTGAGCCCATCACGTGGACAGTGCTCCCAGGCCCCTGACGGTCACCACACCCGGCTACGACCCTGCTCCTGGGTTGGAGCTATCCGCATGAGATAAAGGTGACCGTACCGGCGTCCATCTCGGATCAGTCCTCCATTCTGTCGTTTCCATTCTCAGGGTATTCAAATCCTTCTCTACACCTCATGTCCCCCTGTTCCGGGCTAAGCGGATAACTTTATCCCATGCGGGTACAGGGTAGTTCCTCCCCAGGAGAGGGCCAGTGGCTGGGTGCAGTGACTGTCCGGGGGATGGGGGCCTGTCCACGCGACGGGCTCACTGTTTAGCCACGGCGGAGCACCAGGCTGCTCGACCAAGTCAATGTCTCATTGTTTCAACCGAATTCCTATCATCCTTCCGGCTCTGCAATGGTCTCATCAGGCCGAAAGGGCCTAACCTAACTCAACAAAACTAACAAACAAACAAACAAACAAACAAAACTAACAAACAAACAAGCAAACCGGATCGGGGGTCTGAGTTGTGGAGGAGAAGAATTTGAGTATCTTGAGGATGGGAACGACGGAACGGAAGACCACACCATGTTTTGCAGACGAAGGGGTGTGTTAAAGTAGCTCTAAAAGGGCATTATTGGAAAATGTTGAAACGCGTAGTTTAAAGCAAATTTTGATGCTAAGACTCATATTCTGGGGAAACTTTAATAAGAGGGGTCAGGGGTGCAATTTCCCCATTCAATGTGTCATATATGCTTTTTACCCCATGTTTGAGTGTTAATTATGTGAATTTTGTATAAAACAAGCGCAGCTCAGTTTTTCCCATTGGGCTAGAATGAAAATGTTACAAAACCAGCCTGGCCTTAGGTCACCGATAGCAAAATTTCGAGAAAGCGTTTATCAATAAGGATATTCTTCAAAGTCGATGCAAGTTTCAAAGTAATCGTTCGGGCGGTGTACCTATGGCCAGCATTATGCCTAATGTTTTTTTTCTGGGGTACGATCACATGACGTGACCTGGTCAGTGGTCACCTGACCTGGAACGACCTTGAACTGGAATTTGCAGATGTTCAGAAGGACGTATGATAAGGTGTGCCAAAAAACGAAGCTGGTTGAAAGTCCTATTCCCTACCTGACCGCAGGTTATCAATATTACTGTATGCCTGGCCTATTCAAATACATTAGCCAGAGGGGTGTGGTAATAACTGGTGTAAGCAAATTGACCACGGTCAAAAATGCATTACCAGAATGCACTTAAGCGAACATTTTGGGATGGTCTCGTTCCTAAGTCGGCTAAGAGCTTCGGTCCAGAAAATAAATTTATCGTTGGCATACAGTAAAATACATACCAAACTCGGCCGGTGATAAATTTTCAAGACCTCAGTCCTTACTGATTTTTGAACTCGGCCTTCGGCCTCGTTCAAAAATCCAGTAAGGACCTCGGTCTTGAAAATTTATTTACACCGGCCTCGTTCAGTATTATATATCACTTGCAGTGGGTTTAGATAATCGTTTTAAAGCATTTCACTTAACAACTCTATTGACACAAAGAGAGATAAGGTTGGATTCACTATCAGATTGGGATTATTAGCACAAGTGCTATCGATATCATCGGATTAAATCCCCAAGGATGTGGAAGTGCGCTGTTGGTGAATTATATGTTTCAGTCGCAGTTCAGCGGTGCCTCATCCAACATCGCTATGCTGCCGTTCTGAGACATTATGCGTATTTTCCCTTCACCGAATCCTTATAGCACCCATCAGACCCCCTCCCCTTTCGACTACGACTAGTCCATCACAATGATCGGCGCTCGTTTGGCCATCGCTGTGCTGACAGCGACTCTGATCAGTCAGCCGGTGACTGCCTCTCGAATCGACTGCAAGCATGCAAGCTGTGAGTTCAACATTCCCGAGGAGTGCCAAAAATTTACGAACGTCTACTGCAATCTGAAGAACCGGCCGCGCGGGCAGGTGAGAATTGGTCGAGCCTGTCAAATGTAGAATCCAGCATTTCATGGCAGAGCTCTATCACCTTTGACAACTTTTTGTCGTAGTACTTTTGCGTTTGATTGCTCAGATCAAGAGCTGGAGAGTAAAACACTTCACTTATTAGGTATTTATTTGGACTTTTTTCTCGGTTTCTTATTATTATTTGATGTTGATTATAATGATATGATATCAATGTTCTTAAAATCATTTATACACGGCATTGCTAAAAAGCTAGCTTCTACCGAGTGTCACATCATTTACAAGTTTCTTTTATCTTTCGAATATTTGTGAAACTTTCCCTTTTTCGTTGGATTGCTGGCAAAAAGTTTCCGTCAATGGAAGGATAGAGGATCGTCGAATTTCTATCAAGGCATGTCAGTGTTTTTGGCCGATATGTTTTACTTGCATCGTAGCTATTGTGTTCCATTTTTATCATGCAAAATGGCGTAGTAAAAACGGGGAACTACAGAGCACGTTGATTCTAAGCACAATTAGTAATTTACCTTAAAACATGAAGGCTCAAAAATTGACAACCTTGACATTACTACCCTCCATCATTATGAAATTCCGATTAGGAACAGTAATTGCCGCGGCGAAGCTGAACCACTCATGATAATTCCCTTTATTTTCAGGTTAACCTAACAGCGACATCTTTCCCGAGACTTGTCCGTGACATCGAGCTGCGTAACATCAAGGAGCTGACAATTGAAAGAGACACCATCGCCTCCCTGGCCTCACTGGAAATCTTGAAACTGCACAACATCGAAACGTTAACTCTTCAGCCACGCTCTTTGGCACGTGAAAACGGAACAGGCCAGATCGCTGTAGTCATCAGAGAAGTGAATAATCTGGATGTGCACAGAGACACATTTTCCGGGTGGGAAAACTCGAAATCAAGAGTGACTATCGAGAAACTTGAGACGTGTCGGATTTTTGGCATGGCCATCGCTTCCACCCATCTTCATTCCCTGAAGATGCATCAAGTAACCAGTCTAGAGCTCGGCCATGGTGCGTTCAATGCAAAGTCCATTATCGATCAGGTGACGATGACAGAGATGAAAAATCTTTCCATCGATACCGGAGCATTCAACTCTAGCGTGAACATCAGCACAATGACTTTGGAAGACGTTGAAACTCTCTCGCTGAACTCGGCGGCATTTGCACCGGGAACATCGATTCAGAAAATGTTTATAGAGCGATCGCCAAATTTACACATTGCCCCTGATTCAATCAAGGCGGACATTGACACACTAGCACTTAAACATGTCCGTATGGCAACATGTCACAAACACACATTTGGCAGCACGATCAAATCGCTGTCACTGACTGACTCGTCCATCAACAAGACACAAGCCAACTGTATATCAGCTACTCAGAAGTCCATGAAACTGCTAGTAGACACTTCAACTATCGGTCACATCGCCCCATTGGCAATCCATGGGGACATCGAACAACTGGAAATCATCGACAGCGACCTCGGGACTGTGGCTGAAGGAGGTGTCACAGTGAATGTAGCCAACTTCTCAGTTATAAAAAGTACCTTTGGGGAAGTGTCCGGCAGAGCGCTGAAAGTGCATGCTACTGAACAAATCAATTTAAAAAACTGTACCATCAACATTCTGAAAACGGATGCCTTCGTCCTTCTCGACTTAGACGGCAAAGCCGAAGACCGAATCAGAGTAGAAGACCTGGTGGTTGTGGCACCTGAGAACGGCTCAATGCAATTTGATCACCGACAAAGCATTCTCATGTTGCGACTTGAGGTTGGTATTCCTTGTACTTGCTTTTCGTCGGATATGACGAAGGCTCTAGGCCTCACTGACATGGCAAACGCGGATGATGCTCGCATAAGACGAAGCATATCACCTCCTCATGTCCGTTGTGAAAATAACGGCACCTGGCCCAATTTGGGGGAGTATCAGCTAGAGTTCTGTTCAGACCCGTCAACGACCACTACGCTGACCAGTACCACCCCTGATATTAGCGTTACTATCAGTTCCAACACGGGGACCCCAGGTGAGTATTACGCAGAAGCAGGTTTTGACCAAACACAAGTTCACATATCCTCTGCTTGGGTCGCCGCCTTGCTGACAGTCACTCTTACACTTCTACTTCTCGTTTTGGTACAGCTAGTCATAACTATTCCTAATTCCTTCGGCAACACGGCAAGCACTGGCGATCGGCAGTGAAAAGACTGAGCAGCATGCATAGCGACGACTCATGTCAGCGTGAACGACACAACCCTGATGACCACGAAGATCCGGGCGCTGGAGTCATGGCCTGCGACATGTCTCACGAGGCACCACTTCAGGGTGTCAGAAACAGCGCCGGGCCCGCCGAGTCAGAAAGTCCTGGGACGGACGACTCGGGGGTTGGGTCGCAGGACTTGCTCCAAGAAATGGAGTCCCTGTTAAAAGCTGTGGGATGCCCCCTTGCGCCAGCCCAAGGCGTCAGGGATCGCCGTGTTAGCGCCGGACCTTCTGAGTCACACGTCAGTAGTGGGACGAACGACTCGGGGGTTGGCTCGCAAGGCTCGCTCCAAGAAATGGAGCCCCGTTCAGAAAAAGAGTCCCACCCTACTCGAGTTCAGGGTGCCTTGGATATGCAAACTAGCTCTGAGCCTTCCAGTTCATTAGCTGGCCGTGGAACGGAAGACTCGGGGGTTAGCTCGCAGGAATTGCTCCAAGAAGTGGAGCTCCGTTCAGAAACGGAGTACTACCCTACTCCAGCTCAGGGTGTCTTGGATAGGCATACTAGCTCTGAGCCTTCCAGTTCATTAGCTGGCCGTGGAACGGAAGACTCGGGGGTTAGCTCGCAGGACCATCTCCAACAGGAGCCCCCTTCCACCACCCGAGTACCCGCATCCCTGGCCGCATCCCTGGCACCCGCATCCCTGGCACAACACCCCGGGGGCTACATTGTGGTACAGAACCTCAGCACAAAGGGAGGATCCCTACCGCAGAGAAGGTCTGGCGGCCGGACTCCTTACAGGCGATCACAAAGCGAGAGCGAGGCCACCATTGTACCGGATAAGAGACTTGTTCTTCCTGGCCAGCCAATGGATCGACAGGACTCCCGGAATCAGCATCCGGAACGCGATCTGCGCGCTATGCAGGTGGCGCGTGAAATGCGCGCGCCACATGTTGAGGTTCCGTTGGGTAGTGAGGTTTAGGGACGCTAGATAACTATGGGATCTAGGAATAGATCAAACGGCTACATGTATAGATTTTATATCACGCACGTTTAAACTTGGAACGGCCTTTTAGAAATTTAAGTGAAAATTGCATAATGCATATACACAGAATTGATTTTATGATAAATCACCACCACGAGAGTTGAAAGAGTTCAGCTCAGAGAATATGTTGTGACATCGCATAGACGTACGCTTCGCTTTAGGTACGACCGTCCAAATGTGCAAGTGATCCGCTTTAGAAGAACATAAACATTGTATCCAGTAGTGATAGCAGACTGGTCCCTTGATGTGAAGTTAGCTGTGACAGGACATGCAAGCAGAGTTGATAAGATTGGTGTCGCGCCTTGACTACCCTGATAGATTATATTTTTAGTAGTTGCGGCGTTTGTTCATCAAGCATTTATGATTCATATTTTTTATGCATTGGAGAATGCAGATGCTTATGTCGTTGTGTATAAATAAACATTCAGTTGTAGCTTACTATATTGGAAGATTATTGTGCTGGCGTCAATGATGTCGTTTTGGACTTCCGATTTTTGAAGGGATGTACTGAGTGTATAACCGACGGTATTGATACGATCAGACATCAATTTTGTTTAGCGATCCTGCTTTGTTTGATGCCTGCGTCTTGTGACCCAATGACAGTACGTGTGTATGTATCTAGGCTTAAGAATTCAGCCCGAGTATTGTCTGTATTGATATCATGAGTGACAAATGACATAGAGATACCGATATTTCTGTTGCTATCGCCTGGCACACTGTAGTGTCCTGCAAAGGACTCGTCGTAGGCAGCTGCTGACTTATGCGGTCGTTATTGCATGCTGAGCAAAATATGATGCTGTAAATGAAATATATATCATGTATGTCACTTATGTGTTGAAAAAATGTGTTGTGCCCATTTGTAAATACATTGGCAGGCGCTCGAAGGAAGAGGCTCGACCCCGCTGACTGTTATGACCCGATGGAGCCCATGTATCGCCTGGGAAAGTGGCCGGCCAACAGAGGGCAGTGACCCGACCGAACCCAGAATCGCCTGGGACAGCGACCGGCCATCAAGGGACAGGAAAAATCAGGTAGGCGGCTTCTGGACCGGTCTGAGTAGCCAATTCGTTTCGCACGAGGGCAAGGGGTAAGACACAAGCCAGCAATTTAAGACACTCCTAGCTCTCAAACCCCAAGCCAAATAGACATTGTTCTTATTATATTTTCAAATAATAGTCCTGAACAGCCCACTTGCAGTGGCGGCGGAACACCTTCAATTAAGGGGGGGGGAGGGCACTGCCGACTTTTTGTCCCATTCTTTCCATGCAACGCCCATAGGGCTAATTTCAAAATGCCAAAATCAAAAGGGGGCACCCCCGGTGCCGTGCCCCCCGTTCCGCCGCCCGGGCGCCGCCTATGACCACTTGACTCTTGACCGTTATCTTTGTAAGATATGTTCTTTTTCGAAAGCCCTCGTAGGTCCGTGGGTTGCGTGTCAAGCAATCAGCAGTTCTCTAATCCGTGACCCGAATCAGGGGGTGTATCAGTCTATCTTGTAAAGACCTCGAGGGATACACTGGCGGTCGCAGCCGCTAGCAAAAGGGGGGGCCAAAGTCACACTCGCGGGACATAACATTTATCCGTCACCGGGAGGGGGGGGGGGTGATCCGCTAATTTTTTACGTCCACGAGGCGCCGCACAGTTGGCATTACTTATGCTTCATCCATCTCATTCTTGCGTGAAATCTTTGAGCTCAATTTAAAGGGACTATCCCACCTTCTAAAATGTTGTTAAAACCAGTTAAATTGTGCCCGACTTTATAGATTGGATGACCAGGAACAAGGTTCTGGCATTTATTTTTCATTAAACATCTTAGGCTTCCCATATTCCACACAAAACACAAACAACACAAACTTTCAAATATGTGACGTCACAGCCCAAAATTACCTCCTTCCCCAGGCCACATTACTGTCATAAAGCTGATTCTTTTTACTCTGTAGGCACCACAACAAAGTTCAGACCAAGTTTTAAGCGATTTTTCAACGAACAAACCCATTTAACCCGCGCCCCAGTGGCGGTCTCCGCCAACTTCGCCCTAGTGAGGGGGGGCATATGTTACCACCCACCTCTAACTCAAAAACTAAGAGGGCTAGAAAGACGCGGTGAAAAGCAGTCGATAGCTCTTGATGCGTACGTTTGAAAGTATTTCGGTCATTTTTCATCTTACAGCAATATTGGGGTCACCAGAGGTCATCAAAGCTCAAAATTTGCGAATTGTCATTATATTTTTCAGAAAACATGTCATTATCTCAGGAACTATGATAGCTAGAAAAACGCTGGGAAAAGCAATCGATAGCTTTTGAACTCTTCTTTTGATAAGGTCATCATCAAAAATGACCTCAGGTCAACGGTTTAGCCTCCAGAGGGCAAAAACTCCAAAAATAGCTGTTTTTAAGAAAAGTGTTTTTCGACAATAACTTTTGACTAAAAAAAGCTAGGTCATTTCTAATGCCAGAATCGTGTTCCTCTCGCCGAGACGCGTCGAATGAACTATAATTTGACCTTGAAAGGTCAACTTCAAAATTTGACCTCAGGTCAAGGTCATGACCTGACCGAAAAAGGTCATGTTGCATATCAGTCGATGTGTCTCGGCAAGACAAACACAATGAGGCCAACCCCAGCGTTCTATCTCGTTCCAATCGAGAGTTATTGGCAAAAAACTGTTTGTAGCCTCAAATGACCTCGGATGACCTTTCAAGAGGCTATCAGCAAAAAAGACACCTTGGTCGTCACGGGTGGTCCAAATCATTGTTATCCTGAAATATTTGGACTGTTCCTATGCGTACACACGGATCTAGAGGCATTTTCGTTTTTCTTCATTGACTTATAATGGAAAGGTCACGCCACTGACCTGACCTTAGGTCACGCATATAAAAAATCCGAGATATACAAATTGTAGGCACCCATAACATTATGTAATCCACCAAGTTTGAAACCTCTCTGACAAACACTGCAGGCTGGACATGATTGCAAACTTTTTTTTAGGCTTGGTCAGTTAACCCGCGCCCTGCTGGGGGGGGGTGTTTGAACACCCCCCCTTGTGGTTTTTCGCGAATATCTCAAAAACGGCGGCGCGGAGCGCCGCCGTTTTTGGTACACCTTATCATACATCAATTCTACACATGTTGTGAAAATTTCAGACCAAGGTCATTCAAGGTCAGGTCACCAGGTCACTTGAAGTGACCTCACCTCATAAAAACTTTCAATGTCTGTCATAGCTACACCGAGTGACCGATCGCTTTGAAACTTTCAGCGATTGCTAAGAGCAATAGCATGTACAAAATGTATATCTCAGAATTTTGATATCGATGACCTAAGGTCAGGTCAATTTTGCGACCTCCCCATTATAAGTCAATGGGAGAAAATTGAAATGCGCCTCTTTTGGATGAAAGACATTATAAACACTCCCAAACACCGAATTACAAGTGGTTTAGACACACTGAACTTGAAAATGGTGTCCGTGACCCTTGTTTATGCCCTGAGGTCATCTTAGGTCACGAATGGTATCTAACAGTTTTTCGCAAATAACTTTTGATAGAGGCATGCTAGAGCAATGAAAACGCCTTAGATGTGTTCAGCTCGACGATACGGATCGACTGATATGCAACATGACCCTTTCCGGTCAGGTCATGACCTTGACCTGAGGTCAAATTTTCAAGTTGACCTTTCAAGGTCAAGTTATAGTTCATTCGATGCGTCTTGACGAGAGGAACACGATGCCGGTAAAAGTAAGCTCGTACAAGGCTTGGGTCAAAAGTTATTGCAGAAAAACTGTTTTCGAAAAAATCGGCTATTTTTGCAGTTTTTGCCCCCTGCAGGCAAAACCGTTGACGTTAGGTCAAATCTGAGAGAATTACTCAGAAAGGGCGTTAATAGGGCTATCGAATGCGCTTTTCCGCGGCGCTGTAGCTCTATTGGTTCCCGAGTTATGCGTTGGCTTCTTGGAAATTTTCGACATTCGACCTGGAAATCGGCGAAATTTTGCCTTCAATGACCTCTGGTGACCTGACCTTTGACCTGACCAAAAAATTGACCGAAGTGATTTCGTCATTATTTTTGACGCTCTTTCGAACGCCGCCTTCCGCGTATCGCTACGTGGCCCAGGAGCCGAGTTACAAGGGGGGGTGTTCAAACACACCCCCCCCCCCCAGCAGGGCGTGGAAATCCAGGACCCCCAGCAGGGCGCGGGTTAAATTGACCTAGTGACCTGACCTGACATGACCTGGGGTCAAAAATTTCACACATTGTCCAAAATTGATGTACCAAAAGCTACCCTAAGCGGCGCGGCGCTACGCGCCGCAGTTTTTTATTTATACGAAAAAAAACGCGACAGGGTGGTAACATATGCCCCCCCCCACTGGGGCGAAGGTTAAATCAGAATGACTAAACGAGGTGACGTCACACTAACGGTCGCTCCATGTTGAAGATAGGGCCTTGTACAAGGCCCATTTTCAAATGAAGGGAACGAATTTCTTCAACACCAAGAGGCCGCGGGGGTTGAAACCTATAGATAGATAGTGGTTTCTGAACCTCGCCGCAAACTTGGCTATCTCAACTCAAACCCCATGTTAAAGGTGGGATAGTCCCTTTAAAGGTAGTGTGCCACCTTTGAAAGATTTCCCATTTTATTTTTCCTAGGATAAGAAGCTTCTGTTTTTACCTAATATCGCAAAAAAAAAAATCAAAAATAGGCCTGGAATAGTGCCTTTTTCGCCTAAAAGTTTATCGGTTTTTAGATATGTATAACAACTGTAGTGGGCTCACCTGCAAACAGGCGTCGGGCAACAATCGCGAATGCGGCGCACTTGTGACAATAAGCAAAGGTCATTATAGTGTTACCACCATACGACGTACGGGAATGAGTTATCAGCTGTCTAATCGTAGACAACACAATGTCCACAATGTCGAGCCTTAAACTGTAAGCCCGTATTGGTATTGTTTCTTTTATTTGGCTGTCGAACATTATTTATGGTTTGAAATATGATTTTATGTAAAATAATTGATATGAAAAAGCCGTCTTATAAGTTATGACCCCATTTCACCACACGCAAGTGACAGAAATGACAATGATCAGCTGACGCATTTTTCTTGGCCGAAGTCAGAGCGTGCAGCCCGACGCACCACCACCGCACCACAAAGTATGAGCAGAAGCCGCGTCCAAAGCCAGGGCCCCCGGGCTATCACATGACACCGGGAGGACGCGCGGCTCCGGCTTGGGTCAGCGCACGCTGCCCTGACTCGGCTACCTCACGTTACCGGGGCCCTGGCTTTGGGCGTGGTCTACCGCACCACCTAACAGGCGTGTTCGAAACCGCAGGAGCTGATGATGAACGGGTTTATCGAAACTTGATTGGATGAGCATATCGGTAATAGCGATTTCAGTGTGTGCATTTATTGTTCATAGTGGTGTGAAATGTGGTTGGGGTACGACCGACAACCCGTCGGGGCGAATTTCGCACTGGGGTACTCAAAATTTGAAGAATTTAAGACGTTTCCATGAGTTTTGAAGGTATGGATAAGTTCTAAAAATCCGGTTCTCCTTATCTGGGCCATTAACTCCATACGGTCCAAGAAAGCTGGCACACTACCTTTAAGGCAAAATCACCAGTTCCATTTACCGTCTCACGGTGTGCCCACCGGTCGGGCCGCTGCACCATGACGACGGATCGGTGTAGCATATGTAGGTATACTGGAAGGTCAGGCACGCGGATTCATGACCTTACCACTATAAAACAATTCGGAAAAGTACAGATAGGTAGGTACCTCTTGCTAAAAAGTACAGATACCTCTTGCTTTGAACAAGCATGTGAAACCCAGAGAGCATTTTTAGACTATGACATTTACCCATATAGGTACCTAGTTGTGTGGCGGCGGGAGAGAGTAGGCACACCGACCTCTGGAGACCCCCACAGGTTCCGAGCTTTCAGAATTGGCAGCTGAGGGCCGCGCGCGACTCCTGCGGGGCTTCGCAACGGCTCTGTTGGGGCTCACTCAACCTGCGTAGTCCTACTGCTAAAAAGACTGGCCCTGAGCCCTAACGACTTCATCAGTCTCTGCCAGCCCCAGGACCCACACCGGCTCATGGGGACCCGACGTCGAAATATGAGGGAATCAGCGCGGGACCATCAGGACGTAAAGCAATTTAAGCAATCTCGATCAGGACCAACGTAAGGCTGTGCCGGAGACTGCGTGAGCCCTCTGATCTTCAGAAACCCACCCATGTATGTTTTCATGTAGAGGCCAGTTTAGGGCCCTCAGAGACCAGTACAGGGCCTGCAAACTACAAAGGCCAGTAGTTTGAGACCATCAGAGACCGAGTTGGGCTCTCAGAGGCTAATGTGTGTCCTTACTCATTACAGGCCAACATGGGCCCTCAGAGGTCAGCGTGGGGCCCTAAAAGACCGGCATGAGCTGTCGTTGGACCCCAGAGGCCAGCAGAGGGCCCTCAAAGGCCAAGATGGGCCCTCCTCAGAGGCCAATGCAGACCCTTTGTTGCGATTCCAAGTCGAATGTGTAGCGAATGAAACCCAAAAAAAGTTATAAATACACCAAGCGGATGTATTTTAATCAAAGTCCGGGCAAACCCAGCTCTAAACACCGGAGAAAACAGTGACCCTGCCGTCCGCGCTTCAGGGGTCGCCAATCGCAATAAACAGATGCGGCCACAGTGCCGACTCGATCCTAAATAGGTACAAGTAAATACTCGAGATAGGCTCGAGCGCTACCCCGCAATTACCAACCCTTTAATAGGCTCACAGCCGTATAATTATGAGCGCCCGTACTTGGCACGCTAAATGGTTAATTTCAATACAGCACCATTAATAGCAGCAGACGATCAGCCCACAGACGTTCACGTTTTAACTGCCGCATTAATGGCGCTGTGTTTTGGTGGTCGGGACAAAATGGGTGTGGGGTGGAGGCTAGCCGACAGACGTAGTCTCCAATTTAGATTCTCGAACGCATATGCGCCGCGGGGAACGCCGACAGACTGCCCACAGACGAGCCTGCCAACGCCCCGCAAACGGATATAGATTCGAGAGCCCAACACACCCAGCCGCAGCAAGGACTGTTGCGCGACTGCCCTCCGCCGGCACGACACGACCCGACATCGCCTCACCACACGTGGTCAGCCGCCGACCAATCAGCACACGCGGCGCCGCGGCAATCGGCGGCGCCCTGACAAGTTAGGCTGTACCGCAATGCGGCGGCCCGCCGCGGCGGCCGGGCGGCGCGCAGGAGCGATAACCGGGGCCCAGCCGTTAACACAAGTTACAAACCAAAAGCAAACTAAGATACACTTTAAAGTTACATGAAAAATATTAATTCATTATGCAAACTTAACACCCTTAGAGGCCGGCATCGGGTCTTCAGCAGCCAGTGCGGGGCCCTTATTGGCACCTAAAGGTTCATCTTGGGACACCAGAGACAGAAATAAGGCCACCAGAGACCGGTGTGAGACCCTCAGACGCCGGTTGGGACCCCTGAGGCCGGTTAGGGGCCCTCATAGGCCAGGTGTGGGGCCTCAGAGGTTGATGTAGGCTCTTAGCGGTCAACGTGGGCGCTTGACCGCCACTGAAGTTCCCTCAAAGGTCAGTGTAGGACGCTCAAAGACCGGTGTGGGAGCTATATTAATAGCTTGGCGTGTTTTTTTTAGCCTCGTGACGATCGAATAATTGCCAGGGCCCCATACACCTATATGGGGGCCCATCGGTTGTTTAAGGGGGGGGGTCAAATGATATGATGGCCCCCTTTATTGACCTTTGGGGGCATGGCCCTGATGCCCCCCCCCCCGGCCCCCCGCGACCGCCACTGTGTACACATTACACACATGCCTCTGAGATTACATACTAGCTCATGCAAACTCTATGCAGGCCCCGAAGGTCCCACGCTAATCCTTAAGAAACCAAGCCGGCATACGGCATCACCACCGGGCTTCTGAGGTGCACAGCACCAACCCTTGAGGTCTTACTTTAGTGTCTTGGAGCCAATCTCCTTTAGCAGGGCCCACCCGCCACTGCCGAAGAGGGTCTCATGCCAGCCATTGCTGAATGCTGGGCCTACGAGAGCCTTAAGTAAACCCACGCTGATATTCCATATAAGATCCGGCCATACTCGTGAACCGGTGCCAGCGACGCTGACCGCCAAATTGACAGAATGAGAAACTGAGCCCACTCATGAGTGAAATTTACGTCCTTTGATGGCGCAAGAAAGAAAATGAAACATACGAAAAGCTTTTCTAGGACTTTTGTTCGATCTGAAAGGTGGGGCCAAAAGATAGTATGGCCCCACCTTTCAGCACCAAAGGGGGGGCCATGGCCCCCGTGCCCCCCCCCCCCCCTGCGACCGCCAGTGGAGGGATATGTATCAATGTAAACACTCAATGCAGATAAGCAGCTAGAGAGCAGCACCATCGATGAATGTTTGAGCAGACAGACACCAGGTGGCAGTATAAAGCCGTTGTAGGTGCGTCAATGGCGCACCGTTCCGTCGTTTCCATTCTCAGGATGCTGAAATCATTCTCCTCCACACGGCAGCCCTCGCTCCGGGCTGGACAGGCGACTTTAGCTCATGCGGGCTGCTCCTTTGGAGCGGCACCGCTGTTCCCGAGGGCCGGGTGCAGTGAGTGCTTGGGGGGCTGGTCGGCCTGTCCATTCGGATGGGCTCAGCCCCGACGACTCGCCAGGGTGCCCGCCCAGACCAATATCTCCCCTAATTCCTATCATCCTTCCGGCTCTGAAATGGTCAGACTGAAAGGGCCTCCGGCCTAACACAAAAAAAAAAATATGACTGGTTATCCTACAGTGAAGGACGATCTGTGGTATTGATGTCAATTACAGAAAATCGTGGTACGCTGGTATGTACCGATACCAAAGCAAATATCAACCACAGCCGGCGGCAATTTTCCCACGGCTGCAGCCGGCTGCAATTTTCCCACGGGTGCAGCCGTGGGAAAATACCAAAGTCGAACCAGCTTGGGAATATAGGGAAATACCAACTTTATACTAAATTCACAGCCTCTTACCTTCTTGTGAGGATTAATAATACCAATTTCCAACAAAATACCAATAACATTAGGATTGCAATACCAAATACCGAGACAGTAAGAGACGATCTGCTCTGTGGTATGTACACGTAACACTACTCACGGTTATCCCATGAAGAAGTCGCCTGTCGCCAGGAGTTACTTTGTATATTTTCTCTCCACTGTTAAGCCGCTAGCCGAGTGCCGATTTGTACTGTAGGTACTTACAAGTTACAACATGCTGCTTATGGCTGATATTTGGACAAGGGCTGCGATGTCAGAGTCGGAGTAGATTTTTCGAGGACGGGATTTGAGTCGGAGTCGGAGACAGAGTAGCCGGAAATTCATTGACTCTGCAGACCTGCCAGGGCTGCGGACTCGTTGTCGGAATCTGTCGGAGTCGGCATTTCTTTTTTGAGTCCGAGTCGGGGTTGATATTTGGAGGCCGGAGTCCAAGTCGGAGTCACTGAAAATCCATCGACTCCGCAACCTTGATTCAAACGATGATTATTGGTGGGTATAAACCTTGCATTAAATGAATGATTGCATTGGTGTCCGGGGGGATTGATTAGGGGTGGATTGACTCATCGCATCTATTTAAGCCCTAGTTTTCATCAGGACTGCTCTCCGATTCGGATATCTACTGTACTCATACTACCTAATCCAATGTCCGGGTTTAGTCGCCCCCCCCCCCACACACACACACCAGACAACCGGTGCCCGATGGTGAGGACTGAGAGCAAGTCTTAGTTTGTCTACACCCTCTCCGGGGTGACCGTTTGAGCGGCAGGATGAGCTGTCCTAAAGGGTACCTACTGCCGCTCCACCGCGGACCGTCTCTCGTGCTGCCGCGCACCCTCAGTGCAGTCTGTTTAACTGTTATTGGATAAACATTTTCACATTTATCCTATCAAAACGAAAGGATAGAAATAGGACACAGGCACTTTATTTGGCAAGAGATGGGTATTGGGTACAATATACAGCATACAGCCTTACCCTTTTACAAAATATTTCTTTGAAAATTGGTCACTGAGATTCCTAAAAATATCCCCACGCCTGTGATTTGGTACCGATTTTGTGAATTTGGTACACCTTATCATACATCAATTCTACACATGTTGTGAAAATTTCAGACCAAGGTCGTTCAAGGTCAGGTCACCAGGTCACTTGAAGTGACCTCACCTCATAAAAAGTTTAAATGTCTGTCATAGCTACACCGAGTGACCGATTGCTTTGAAACTTTCAGCGATTGCTAAGAGCAATAGCATGTACAAAATGTATATCTCAGAATTTTGATATCGATGACCTAAGGTCAGGTCAATTTTGCGACATCCCCATTATAAGTCAATGGGGGAAAATTGAAATGCGCCTCTTTTGGACAAAAGACATTATAAACACTCCCGAACACCGAAATACAAGTGTTTTAGACACACTGAACATGAAAATGGTGTCCGTGACCCTTGTTTGTGCCCTGAGGTCATCTTAGGTCACGAATGGTATCTAACAGTTTTTCGCAAATAACTTTTGATAGAGGCATGCTAGAGCGATGAAAACGCCTTATATGTGTTCAGCTCGACGATACGGATCGACTGATATGCAACATGACCCTTTTCGGTCAGGCCATGACCTTGACCTGAGGTCAAATTTTCAAGTTGACCTTTCAAGGTCAAGTTATAGTTCATTCGATGCGTCTTGACGAGAGGAACACGATGCCGGTAAAAGTAAGCTCGTACAAGGCTTGGGTCAAAAGTTATTGCAGAAAAACTGTTTCCGAAAAAATCGGCTGTTTTTGCAGTTTTTGCCCCCTGCAGGCAAAACTGTTGACGTTAGGTCAAATCTGAGAGAATTACTCAGAAAGGGCGTTAATAGGGCTATCGAATGCACTTTTCCGCGGCGCTGTAGCTCTATTGGTTCCCGAGTTATGCGTTGGCTTCTTGGAAATTGTCGACATTCGACCTGGAAATCGGCGAAATTTTGCCTTCAATGACCTCTGGTGACCTGACCTTTGACCTGACCAAAAAATTGACCGAAGTGATTTCGTCATTATTTTTTTACGCTCTTTCGAACGCCGCCTTCCGCGTATCGCTACGTGGCCCAGGAGCCGAGTTACAAGGGGGGGGGGGTGTTTGAACACCCCTCTTGTAACTCGGCTCCTGGGCCACGTAGCGATACGCAGAAGGCGGCGTTCGAAAGAGCGTAAAAAATAATGACGAAATTACTTCGGTCAATTTTTTGGTCAGGTCAAAGGTCAGGTCACCAGAGGTCATTGAAGGCAAAATTTCGCCGATTTCCAGGTCGAATGTCGACAATTTCCAAGAAGCCAACGCATAACTCGGGAACCAATAGAGCTACAGCGCCGCGGAAAAGTGCATTCGATAGCCCTATTAACGCCCTTTTTGAGTAATTCTCTCAGATTTGACCTAACGTCAACGGTTTTGCCTGCAGGGGGCAAAAACTGCAAAAATAGCCGATTTTTTCGGAAACAGTTTTTCTGCAATAACTTTTGACCCAAGCCTTGTACGAGCTTACTTTTACCGGCATCGTGTTCCTCTCGTCAAGACGCATCGAATGAACTATAACTTGACCTTGAAAGGTCAACTTGAAAATTTGACCCCGGGTCAAGGTCATGACCTGACCGGAAAGGGTCATGTTGCATATCAGTCGATCGGTATCGTCGAGCTGAACACATCTAAGGCGTTTTCATCGCTCTAGCATGCCTCTATCAAAAGTTATTTGCGAAAAACTGTTAGATACTATTCGTGACCTAAGATGACCTCAGGGCATAATCAGGGGTCACGGACACCATTTTCATGTTCAGTGTGTCTAGACCACTTTTAATTCAGTGTTTGGGAGTGTTTATAATGACTTTCGTCCAAAAGAGGCGCATTTCAATTTTCTCCCATTGACTTAAAATGGGGAGGTCGCAAAATTGACCTGACCTTAGGTCATCGATATCAAAATTATGAGATATACATTTTGTACATGCTATTGCTCTTAGCAATCGCTGAAGGTTTCAAAGCGATCGGTCACTCGGTGTAGCTATGACAGACATTGAAACTTTTTATGAGGTGAGGTCACTTCAAGTGACCTGGTGACCTGACCTTGAAAGACCTTGGTCTGAAATTTTTACAGCATGTGTAGAATTGATGTATGATAAGGTGTACCAAAAACGGCGGCGCTTTGCGCCGCCGTTTTTGAGAATTTCGCGAAAAACCACAAGGGGGGTGTTCAAACACCCCCCAGCAGGGCGCGGGTTAAAGGAAATAGTTTACTTTTCTGAAATTAGTATTTTGCTATGGATTTATGATTTTTTATCCTCAAAATGATCAGAAAATAAAATAAAACCTTTCTATCAGAACAATTATTTTCTATATTTTAATATAGGAAGACCTATATTCTATGTAGAATGATGTTTTGACGCGGAAGCTTATTACGCGTTGACCAATCACATTGCGTAGTTCAAACCTAAGCATGCTGCATTGGCTGTAAGCAGCATGCTGATTGGCTGACGATGATGTGACTGCATTCCTTTCTAAGACACCACATTCCTGCGTAAGACACTCTTTTTGGAACGGGAAATTGAATATTTTTGCTTAGGGTGATCGTTGGGCCGTAAAAGCTTATGATTTGTGCTAGTCTCAGCGCAAGCTACAAGACTGCTATTTCAGTTCAAAACCCCATGTTAAAAGTGAACTATTTCCTTTAATAGAAATGGTCCCTGAACGACTCAAAATGAGGCACTGATGCTACGGAACCACATGTTAATCTTTCTCTTTCTTTCCTACTCTCTCTCTCTCTCTCTCTCTCTCTCTCTCTCTCTCTCTCTCTCTCTCTCTCTCTCTCTCTCTCTCTCACTCTTTCCCTCACTCCCTCCCTCCTCTTTCGCTCTCAGTCACTCTCTCTCCCTCTCTCTTCCTCTCCTCCCATTGACTTCCTTCTGTTGCTCTCTCCAAACTGGTCGATGGCTTCACCGACGGCAACAGGTGAGTCCGCGCTGCACTGGGGACCCGCCCACCGAGCCGCTGCTTTGTCTGCGCTGAATGCCGGCCCGACACGGGCGCGGCGTCGGTTATGCCCTGAGGCTATTCTCCACGCGAGCTTGCGGGCGTGGTGGTGTGGGGCTGCGTGACAGGCGTCAGGGGGCCGGGCGGAAGCTTTGTTTTCTGGGACGAGCTGTGGTGTGGGCTACGATGGTGGTTTCGTAAAGATGATTGCTCGTTTTGGTACTTTGTTATGACACTGGATGGGGTAGGGTGTCATATGGAGGGAAGTTTTGCGGAGGAAGAGCGGACTGTAACAGGTGGTTGAACTCAGTTCTTCGCAATGGTGAGTGTGTTGCTTGAACTGGCATCCTCCGGCCTCCTCTGATGCTACATCGAACTGACGCATGAAATACTTTGTACTTCTCCTTGAACATCGCTGCAGAGCCTAAATTTGTTGTTGTAGTCAACGTGCAAAATGGAGCAGCAATGACACTGTGTGTTACCTGAAAGTCATTCAAAATTAGGCATCAGCTAATACCTAACGTAGCGAATAGAGGACATAGGCTACCGGGAGAACCCGCGCCGTGCTGGGGGGGGGGGGGGGTTACGCCCCCTCCCTCAGGTTTTTCGCGAATATCTCAAAAACCGTTTTTGATACACCTGCTCCTTCATCTTTTCCGCACATGTTGTGAATATTTCAGACCCCGGTCATTCAAGGCCAGGTCACGTTTAGTGACCTTACCTCAGAAAAAGTTTGAAAGCTTGCTGTAGCTACACCGACTGAGCGATCATTTGTTCAATGTTTCAAGTTCAAGTTCAATGTTGTTATTGCATAAACACATTTCAGACATTTTCACTAGATACTGCTCCTGAGTAACCTACGAACATGTCGGAACGAACTGATAGCCCATGTATATCAATTTTTGTGAATCAGTACCTGCCAACTTTTCATGAATGTGTCTGCCCTTACTTCAAGCTTCTAAGCTTCCGCTTTCCTGTTATCAGGAAGCAAACAGAGGCAAGGCTTTCTTTTTCTCCCGTGTTCCAACAGACGAAAGGATTAGCAATTGGTATCTTTCTGGCTATACTTATGATACATGGCACATCTAAAGCCTCTGTTGTGTAATGCTATAGGTTAGATGTCTGGACTCTGGATGATCAAGCTTAGGAATGCAACCTTTTACGTTTAGTGATTTTGTCGTGTGATAGTACATATATTGCTGATATATGCGAATAAGAGGCAATAGAATTACCCTTTGAAACTGATGCCTGCAATTGTGCGACCAGTGTCAAACCAAAACGTTCACAGTCAAAGTCAAACATTCACAATTCACACTGGACGCACGCGCACACTAACCACACAAACACACATTTCTTTGCTTCTCCGCGGTCGGGGCACACAGCTAAACTGGAAAACAAATGTTGTGCCTCGGTTGTCATGACAATCAGACCGAAACGACCATTGAAGACGTTTTTGATGTCGTGTAATGGCTTGCCTCGTCGGAGATCTCCGCTACCAGTAATCATATAACACTGATCAATACTCTAATCTCCGCTGACAACATACGACCTATGACGGATGTGTAGGTAGGTATTGGAAATCGGACTGAATACCGGTTTTAGACTTTCACGGACTTTGGACATGAGGACCAAATCGTGTCCCAAACATCATTATTGATTTGCATGAATTGTTACCTACATACATATATCTAAACCTCGTTGTTGCAGAGAAGAACGTGGTTGGATGCAACCCACCTCAGGATTTTAGATTAAGTTGAACTATCTGAAATCACTTAGGTTGGCGTTCAATAGTAAAAAGCACTATTAGTTTGAACTGTGTTATTCATTAAAAAACAAAATCTGATGATGCTGTAAAGCGAAAGCTCATTCTCATATTTGGCCTATTTTACAATAAAAGGTTTACATTTCTGCCATGTTATTGATCATATTTGCATATTTATAAAAAACAAAATCTTAGCTCTGCATAACCTTGCCTTTTGTAGACAAAAGATGAACCATCCGAACATCGAACCAATGATTTAGGGCTCTTTGGTTATTCATTCGTATGTTATTTGCGCAAAAAAAAAGAATCAAACAAATAAACTAACAATAAACAAATGAACAAACAATGAACGAAGAAACCTACAGACATCTGAACGTAAAATCGAACCAGCAAGCAAGCATGCGAACATGTATGTAAGCAACCAACCAACCAAACAAACATTTCGTCTACTCCGTTGTCGTGTCGTCTGACTGACTGTCGTCGGTGGCGTCGGTGGTGTCTGTTGCAGGTACAGACCGGTGCGTGCCCTCCCGGACCGGGCATGGTGCGCATCGCCGTCATCTCGGCTCCTGAAGGTGGGTCAGAGGGTTTTTGTTTTGGTCTGTTTTGGTCCTTTTAATCCAATTTCGGTCGTTGGGAGACAAGATAACGGATGGACGTTGAGTTGTGTGCAGAACAACCAGATGATGCTCTTACTATAGGCTGATCTCCTCCTGAGAGGCAGGCCATTGGACCACGCTTAGGTTACCTCATGGAAGTCGAACAGAGTGGAGTTTTAGCTTGGTTTGTTCGGATTTTTATTCCGATTCTTTTATTCTAATGAGTTTGAGCAACGTCTTAGTAGTCATTTCAGTCCTAAAAGAAAGACGGGGATGCCTATTGTGGACGATCTTTCTTCTTTAGTAGATCGATAGATAGGGGTGCAATCTACCAGCCTCTATTTGTGCGAAATAACTGAAAATCACTTGAGCCTTCTATTTAGTCCCCCACAAAGTACGGTCTTCAGTCCGTCATTCCAGTGAATTCAGGCTCACCGATCCATCACTCTCTAAAGAGACAGGCTCTCTCACGAGTAAATGGGTTCAGGATGGCGGTCTTTGATTAAAGATAAGTGAGAAAAAGAGCGCTCTCAAAAAGTAAGCCTTTAGTTTACTTGCATAAGGCAGGTGTGGCGATGCTTTAAAGGCAAAGCTTTGCATCAGGGTCGTCGAGCTTGGCGTCCTGGTGTAACCACTGAAAGGCCTAAAGAGAAAAGTACCAAAGTAAAAATAAGATCATACTCGGAGTGAATAAAGAAGTTCCCTTGAGAGTTCGTGAATGGTTCGTGTCAAACAAATGCCGCTACTACGACTTATGTAAGTCGAGTGTTTTATATCATTATTTGCTTCGGTCAGAACTGAATATTTGACACTTAGCACCCTGATTCATGAAAGCAAGGGGACTCGGATCAAATATTTTCTTGCCCCTCGACTCTTTAATCTTCCTCTTTCTCTCTCTCTCTCTCTCTCTCTCTCTCTCTCTCTCTCTCTCTCTCTCTCTCTCTCTCTCTCTCTCTCTCTCTCTCTCTCTCTCTCTCTCTCTCTCTCTCTCTCTCTCTCTCTCTCTCTCTCTCTCTCTCTCTCTCTCTCTCTCTCTCTCTCACTCACTCACTCACTCACTCACTCACTCACTCACTCACTCACTCACTCACTCACTCACTCACTCACTCACTCACTCACTCACTCACTCACTCACTCACTCACTCACTCACTCACTCACTCACTCACTCACTCACTCACTCACTCACTCACTCTCTCTCTCTCTCTCTCTCTCTCTCTCTCTCTCTCTCTCTCTCTCTCTCTCTCTCTCTCTCACACACATTTTTCTTCTCTTTCCCCTCTACCGTCTCAAACACATTACCAAGAAACTCTTTTTTAACGCAAAACTTTTCACCATTTTTTTTTTTACTGTCGCTCGGTGCACCTCGCTGGGTAAACCAGCCATCCCCAGCGGACGTGACGGCTGATTATGAACGATATCGATCATCGGGTACCTGCAAACAGCGTCAAACAGCCGGCGGCACCGTCACAGACTAATGCATCGGCAAGACCGAGGAGCGACAACTTCCGTCAACTTTGCATTCACGAGAGAAAAAGAACCAATGGTTGTGGTAGGGAGTCAGAGATCAGTTGCAGTGTCGAGTTTTTGGTGTCATTCTGCGATGGTATTTAGGTAAATATGTAACGTTTTGGTGCCTTAATTGGTCAGGT
This sequence comes from Amphibalanus amphitrite, assembly GCF_019059575.1. Taxonomy (NCBI): domain Eukaryota; kingdom Metazoa; phylum Arthropoda; class Thecostraca; order Balanomorpha; family Balanidae; genus Amphibalanus; species Amphibalanus amphitrite. The sequence goes on along the minus strand of NW_024883532.1, from coordinate 41,662 downwards.
TTATTCAGCGCTGTTTCAGAAACTGAAAGTATAGCAGCCTTATCACCAAATTCCGTTGCTCTTCTCAGGCCCGGGCGTCACTTGCCTTTGTCCTCTGGTTTCGCCTCGATTCTCTCCTTTACTTCTTCTACTCTAGTCTCTATTCGTCTCTCACGCCTGATCTCCCGTCCTTTGCCTCTTTTCTCTTGTCCTCTCGTCTCGTCTCGTCTCGTCTCGTCTCGTCTCGTCTCTCTCTCTCTCTCTCTCTCTCTCTCTCTCTCTCTCTCTCTCTCTCTCTCTCTCTCTCTCTCCCTCCTATCCCCCCTCTCTCTTTCTCTCATTGTTCTCCTTCTTCACGTCTTCCTCGTTTCTAATTGCTTCTCTGTCTTCTCTTGTCCTTAGTTTCTCTTCCCTAACCTATCTTCTGTCGTCTCTCGCCTTCCCACCTCACTCAATTCACTTGTTCCCTCCTAGCGCTCGAGCCGCTTCGCAGGCACGTAGCGGAGCAAAAAGGGCGGTCGACCTTTGACCTGAAGCACTCATTCACTGTCCAGTGCCCTCATTTGTGCCACCATCCGCGCAGTCAGCAGCAGCGTACAGCTGCTGACGCTACGAATGGAGGCATTACCATTGCTATTACCTTTACCGTTTACCATTAGTGTCATGCGGGCAGCTGATGTAGATAGCGCAGGTGTAGTTACCTACCACCTACCTTGGTTGTTTTCTCTTTTTTGGCGGAAACACGGTCTCGACTTCCCCTCCTCGCTCGCCCAGGTGTCTGTGTCTGCCGATTCCTTCTTGCGTAGCTGAAAGACACCAAAGGACCGCCAAGCTTAAAATGCATGGCAGGCTAAGAACGGCAATGACTGGGGCCAGGCAAGCAATGACATGGGTGGAAAGAACCATTATAGGTACGGAAGAGGAGGTCATCCTGGTTGGCTGGGCACAAGATAAATGTACAGAAAGTCACAGGTTCATACACTGGCAATCACACCGGGGGGTGAGCTGCTCCCCAGGCACATTGCAGGTGGTGAGACACCTGATTGCAGTCAGAGTAGGGCTCGTAATGGTCAGTAATGTGGCACATGGCGCCCGGCCTCGGCTAGGGGGGCGCGATGTGGGCAAACTCTTATCATGTATGCTATATTGAATCGCCACTAGCGAGCACATGAGTGAGTAAGGTGCAAGTGCCAATCACCACCGGCGTGTCATGGGACGCGGCGAGGAACGGGCGAGACAAATCAAAATGGCGCCCGGCGCCTGGGGGGTATCCCCATGCACGCGGTGAAAGCCGTCGACAGACCTAGTTAGGTAGCAGGGAATGTCAAGAACATACCTGCAGTTTGGCGCCGTCGAGGGGCCATCGCGACCACAGGAGGATCCTAGGTTTTTTCTCTCGCTGATGCCGGTGTGCAGGAACTCTTTCGGCGTCGGAAAACTATGGTGATGTTTTCCAGCGTTGCCTTTCTTTCACGGATTTTGTTTTTTGTTGGATTTGCTACTCACATATTTATTATACCTAATAATTCCATTGTCGTTGTAACATGCTTGGTGAGGGCAAAACATTGGCATTATTTCCTTTCCCATTAATATTAAAGTATTGCCTGATTATCTCGTCTAGTGCTGCCATCTGTCGAATGTGTTCTCCCTAGCTGTTCGTCAACCTAGGGGTCGCCGCAGTCTGCCCTTTCACTAATGTCCCGTGATTTTCGCCGGCGCTAATACGGTCCCATTACCGTTACTGCGATCATGACTGCCAATGGTGGTGCTGAGAGTTTATGCTCTAAACAGTTGGTAATGGACGTCGCCTCGATAGTGTGAACTTTGCAGCCTATAACGAATGCTGCATGTAGGTTTTATTTTTACAGGGAGAAATTTATGATAAAGCAAGGTTTATTATTGCTTCAACCATAGTCCTCTGTATAGCTCGGTATACAGAGGTCTATGATTCAACGTATTTTGACTTGAACTGTATCCTTGTCACGTAAATGTCGCGAATTGAACGATCTAGAAACGAAAGAATTTTTTAGATCAAGCAAATCATGTCTTAGTTGGATACGAACTCTTTTGATGCCCTTCGTGTTTTATGTGAGATTCAAACTATTGCCAAATGGTCTATATAGTTTAAAGGGGACCTTTGAATTAGAAGAAAAGAACTTTATTGCCGTCATTAAATTGTACCGTTGTTTGAAGGTCTCTGTTCAAAGAAGAGACATCAGTCGCAAGTACGTTCGATTGAGTTCGAAATTGAAATAGCCGATTCGATGTCCTGTGGAAGCGATTTTTTTACATCGACATAACAACTCATGTTTGTCTCCAAAGCCGTGACATATGCAATGTCTAGATCGCAATACTTTTACAAATTTATTTGGAACATAGCACTCAAACTCGCCTTTAGGACAACCGATAACAATAGTTTGTAGTAATACCGCATTCGCATAATGTCATTTAGTGACTGTGACTCAGCTCCTCTCCCAAGTTTCTACCATGAAGCCATGGATTCCCTGGAGCATATACACTAACGAGCGAGGCTGGAAAGCTTCCGGGTCGAATGGCTGATTGGCGGCTTAGGGGTGCCGCAGTAACCGGGAGAAACCAAGTCACGTGAGATGATGGCGGCGTATATGTGATGTGTCGTTGTCAATATATGGGAGAGTTAGTTACGGCTTCGGAAATAATTGGATGGAGGGAGGCGGTGGTTTTATGCATACGGATGTGTCACGCAAGTGCCATAGCATGGAGTAGAAGTCGCGTCAAACTGCTTTGAACGATTTCGACCAGTAATTCAATTTATATTGTGCGCTGCGTGCTTCATAATTGTGCTGCCACATGTTTTTATTTTCTTATCAAGTCTCTCATTTGGTGTTTGTGATGTCCTTTGTGACGTTAGTTTATATCTTTCCACCAATGCGTGTTTCATATTGATCACTAGCAAAGCGATATGACTGAATGTGCATTAAATTTTCATCTACAGTCATAGTTCTCCGATGTGATTAATTCTAGGAAAGTCGGGGCCACAATATGCATTACAATTATAAAAAAGACATTCCAACATGCATATTGTAAATAATCTACTGCGTGTAGCTAGCGATCAAAACGTGTGTCATTTGTTATTTTTCCGGCAGAGTTTGCAGCTGAGAGACGGCACCTGTTGGAATATGCACTGCCAGAGCTTCAGAGGCACTACATCCAGCGAGGTATTGAGGTTAGTAGCGGTAACCGGCCGCAAAGACTTGTGGCATCTAGTTACATCGCTCCATAGCCAGGCAAATAGTTGTGGCAATGCTAAAAGTCAGTTGTGTGCGAGTGTGAGAAAATGTACCAATTTTTTTACTGTTAATGTGGACTTGTAAGCCATGATTGCTGGTAGACATGGGTCTGAACTCAATTATATTCCCCTAGTTGGATTTGCCAGCTGGGATAGTTGTCTATATGTATAGCTGGCTGGCCTCTGAAAACAAATGATTGGTTCTAAATGTCTAAAAAACGACTGAGGCACCTTAGTCCTGGTGCCACCTAGGTACCATTTATGTAGGTGCAGGTACTTTTTAAAACCGGACAAATTATTGAATATTTCACGGCGGCGCTCGCTTTTATTTTGTTTTTGCTACGCCCCAGTGCCGGCGGGCCTATGTTCATTGCTGGCATTTATTGAGCACTGTCACAGAAACCGAAAATTAAAAGCAGTTTTATCGACATGGATCGTGCCTGACCTTAGCATTATGCCAAGGTTTTTGTCCACGCCCGAATGTAGGACAATTGCGGGTACTCGGTTTGCATTGTCAATTTGTGAAGGTAACTAACGTATGTCTTTCGTGTCGTAAGATAGTTGTGGGTATACTGTTGAACAGGCCACACTCATAACATGTCACGCTCTATATATGAATACCGGCATCATAATTTTATCGTTTGGGGTTTTAGTTTGTCTGTTAAAAGAAAAGTGGATAGCATATCCGTGGTTATGTGTGTTTTCACGGAGGTGTATGTTGGCGTTCAAACGTTTGTGTATCGTATAATTACTGAACGGGTCTGGTCGTTGCCGATAACCTTTCTAGCAGCTATGTGCAAAGACGTAAGCGTCGGTCACCGCACCGTCAACGGATAACTTTAGATTGTTTCATACGCCGATGGCCAGATCACGTTCTCGTAAAACCCGTTATCATGGCTGCAGCCTGAACGATATGAGGCAAACACCTCAGGTAACGAACACACGCAGCTATACGTCGTGACCTTTGATGACATCTATGTAAACGACTCGGTTATAATGCGAATACCATGAAAATATAGCAGTTTTAGTAAAAAAAATGTATAACGTATAACGTCTGGAGACGTCAGCTCAAGTATATTATTTATCACAGTCATCAGCTCTTTATTTTGCTAGTATCAGGTACTAGCCTATAGGTGCTGTGCTTTGACATTCCAACAAAAAGCATCAGCTGCGTTGGTCAAAATATTGTGCACAGATTGTGCGATTTGTCTTTGATCTGAGGCCTGTTTCACTAACGAATAAAACTTGTATTTACAAAGAAAAAGCTTGAGTTTACAAGAAATAATTACGAACATTTGAGATTTGGATTTCACGAAACCTTTGAACATAAATTTTGAGTTTAAAATTTGCAAACTTTTTTACAAGAAAAAGTTTGCTAGAAAACATGGGAATCGCAAACCTTCTGTTTCACGAAGATCAGAAACTTGAAAGAAAACATCGTAATTACAAACCTGAAATTCCAGTGGTCCTGACGCTCGGAATTTTGATACTTTTTGTGCAATAATGCAAAACAGTCATATATTTAGAACAACTATTTTGTTGAGTCGTTTCTTGCCCAATTTTTACTTAGCACACACCCTAAGAAGCATAATAATCGGTATTAAAATATCGTCATGTTTTGTCATTCGCGCGCCATAATTGCATTCTACATTCTTCTGCTGTCAAATGTTTTGCGTGCTATTTTCTTTCAATAATAGGACAATGTGAACTATCATTTAAATCTTTTTCCAACAGCATCATTATTTATAATTTAATTAGGCAGCTTTTGACATGAATACTAGACTATACAGGGTGATTTTTTTTTAACTGTTAAAAAGTAAATGTCAATAGTGGTCCCTAAATCGAAAAATCGCGTGCAAAAAAGCAATGCACGTGATAGATAAATCTGGGACATTTTGTATGGTGTCATGATTTGTCCCTTTTAACCGAAGGCCTCGGCCCCAATGGAGCCTGAAAATGTCCCACCAATCGGGCACGCATGGTCCACCGCCGTTCAGTAAGGAACGGCACAAAACGATGATTTTGAAGCATTGAGGCAGTTCGAAGCATACGATCATCGAGGAGACACCCCAGAAAGACGTTAAATAATGCACGAACAAGCTTGTAGTCATAAATAACCTTCAAACGGTTCATTTGGCGTATATGCAGCCTCTGAAGAATCAGTCTTCAGGGAGAAAGAAAAACAACAAATCAGACACCACCAGGGCCGCCAGTATCGAAATCCTCGACCTGCCCTTAACCCTATTCCTGGCGGGCTCCGCCGGGACAAGAAACTGGCGGGGGGGGGGCCGATTCGGCCCCCCCCCCTGAGATCTCGAGAACGAAGCAAGATAGCGACAAGCGGTAAACGGCATCTGATACGCACGGCCAAGATCTACAATTTTTACTAAGGTCATTTTCAGGTCAGGTCAAAGATGACGTCACAGGGGTCGAAAAAGTCAAAATGGCGGCACTAGATATGGAGAGAGTTTTTCTCGAATAACTTTCGAATTAGTCAAGATAGGAACAAACTAAGGGCATCATCGTGATCCTCTCGTCAATCCGCATCGAATGATATATATGTTGACCTCGAAAGGTCAAGGTCAAAGGTTGACCTCAGGTCACGTGACCTCGAGGTCATCATGTATATCATTCGATGCGTCTTGACGAGCTGAACACAATGAGACCATCCACGCGTCTGTATCTTGTTCCTGTACGGAGTTATTGGCCAAAAACCTTTGGTGACCTTTGATGACGTCACATGACCTCACAGCTGCCCAACAGCAAAACAGACCTCAAGGTAGTGAAGGTTGATCGTATATGAAGTCATGTATGGTATATGGGGCCATTCCGACCCGTTTTAGTGGTAAAAACAGGGAGTTGATTTTTCCCCCATTGACTTATAATGGGGAGGTCGCGAAATTGACCTGACCTTAGGTCACCGATATTAAAATTCCGAGATATACAAATTGCACATACTGGTACCCTAACTAAACCCTGAAGAGAAGAAATTGATCGGTCAAAAACTCTAGCTCTGGCGTGATTGCAAACTTTTCTGAGGTAGCGTCACCAAACCGCCTCTGGTGACCTGACCTGAGGTCAGATCAACTCAAAATTTTCAGACATGTTGCGTAGAAGCCTTTTAGGAAAAGTCAGAAAATTTCAGCTTCCTAGCTCAACGCGTTTGGGAGATATAACCAAAAAACCTCAGGGGGGGCTCCTGAGGCCCCCCCCCGCCAGGAATAGGGTTAATAGACTTCTAGTTTTTGGACCCAGCTATGGCAGATATAACAAGAAAACATTGGAAATATCTGGCGGAGCTGAAAATGGGTGATAGGAGCCCTTTCAGTCCGCCTAATGAGTATGTGAGTCCATGGTGCTGTCCAACACGTGCTCAGGTGGGCTGATTCGTGTTGGTGAGAGAGGGGGCAACTTCAACCACAAGTAAAATACACGATGGACGTTCCTTCACATCGTGTCTGCATGAAATCAAAATGTCCCAGCATGCTTGTCATCCTGGTATATAATTTTGCAATATATATTTGTATTTTAATGCCACTAGACCTCATTACTTTTTAACAAGTAAAAAAAATCACCCTGTATGTGATACAAAGAAGCAATATCTTTAACATGCTATAGTTCTTGATTAAAAACAATTTTACTGTTTACAAGTTTATTTGCAAACATTTTCTTATCGGAGGTGCCACTGGCGATGAAGCTTAGTGAAATCTGTTTTTACGTAGTTGGTAAAAATACTTATAGGGGAAGGTGGGGTAAGACGGCCCAGCGGGGCAAGACGGACCACCAGCCCTCCCGGCTGAACCGCTGCTGGTATCTACTGCTTTATGCACTCACTATGTTTGTTTTCCTTCGTAACAATGGCCACCTTGAGCTCATGCTGCTAGGACGCATAGCTTTTGAGTTATTGAGAAAAATGTTGTTTTTCGTCAAACCGATCTAATATAAGAGGTCTACGGGTGATTCAATTACGGCGCCTTTCTTGCATGATTAGTTTCTATTTTGCACTTTACTGTGAAGAACAAAGTTATAAACATAGTTATAATCACACTTTAGGAAAGGCAAGGTTTTGCAATGCTGGGCTATTTGACATATACGTCATGATAATGACAGAATTTAGATTTGGGGCAAGACGGACCACTGTGATCCATCTTACCCTGTGGTGGTCCATTGTACCCTGCATATGGAAAGTTTTTTTTTCCAAAACATTGACACAAGTTTAAGTAAGCTAATTTTTCAGGAAGGAGTCTTTGTTGCATGTGAGCCATGCATGAAAGTGCTCAGTTAGCATGCATTCATGCCAAACGACAATCAACACACATGTTCCCAGCTTTTAGCTGCACTTCCATCATGAGTAAAGAATAAAGGCTCATTTTGTTATTTTATACCATTCTGGTTACTTTTTCTTACAAGAGTACAGAGCAGAAGTGTAACACACATGAACGGATAGCAGGCACTGCTGGGTGGTCCGTCTTACCCCACGTTTTTTCGTGTCTGAGTTTTTGACATGTCCCTCTTTAAGAGCATCCACCACCTAGATGTCTTTAATTTGAAATTTAGTCTTTACACATATCAACAGAGGAAGGATTGAGCATTCCGAAGACTATAAATAATATGAATTACGAGAGCAGTGTAGCAAGATATGCGGCCTCAAACCTTAGCTGGTCCGTCTTACCCCACCTTCCCCTAAATACAAGTTTTTAGTGAAACAGGCCTCTGTACGTCTCCTTGGATGACACTGCCAAGGGTCTATTCGATTCGGAGCACGCTTTATAAGTCAGCACCTCTGTTGTCTTTAGAGCTTTTTGTCAACTTTTCTGACAAAATCAAGTCAGCGCAGGTTAGGATTTGCACATAAAGACCTGTCACCGAGCTTTTCGCGAAGTTCGCGACTACCCGACTAAGACACTCCTTTACAAGTTTACGAGCGAAGTTTGCCAATTTTGCGGTCCCGTTGCTAGGTTCCTGCTGCTATTCTGACTAAGACAGCGCGCTAAGCTAAGCTTGTTCAATAAGAGGAGCAACGTCTGCGTGATGTGCATCCAGTTATAATTATTTAAAAACAAGGAAGAGAGATAGAGTGAGAGAGGGATAGAAAGAAAGAGAGAGAGAGAGAGAGAGAGAGAGAGAGAGAGAGCCTATGGGAGCGGGGAGCTGGGTACCGTAATGGCTGGCATTTTTAATGCGTTTTTGCATATGTTTAATCAGAGTAATCAGACTTCATTGAAGCTAATTTACCAGTAAAACGCCTTTTGGGCGAAGAACGAGCGAGCGAGATAGTGAGCCCTGCACGTGCGGAAGGGCGAGAGGGTACTTCCAATGGGCTTGCGCAAAGCACCGTTCTAACCGGTCGCTAGCGGTGTACCAAATTTGAACGCAATCGGCACAGCCGTTCCTGAGATCTGGAAGCGGCATTCTGCACGTGCGCACGTGCAAACGGGGTCCAAAATGACTTTTGCAAGGCACCCTACTAACCGGTCCCCAACCGTGTACCAAATTTGAACGCAATCGGCCCAGCCGTTCTCGAGATCTGGAAACGCCCCCTGCACGTGCGCACGTGCAGTAGCACCCTAACCGCAACACATGGGAATGCATTGCCTGGTGGGTGCCTACCTGTATGCCAAGTTTCAGCGAAATCGCCCCAGTAATTACCGAGTTACTGAAATGGGAACAAATTTGACACCTCTTATTGTTGTATTTTGCACGTGCACTGGGGGTGACCCACATGCATCGAGAGTATCCTATTTTTGGTAGAAGGGATGCTGCTACCCTATACAAAAATTGCCGCAAGCCAATCGCCCAAGCGGCTGCTGAGATATGAGCCTCTAAAAATCACTACATTTGCAAAACAGCTTGAACACCCTTGACTTTTCACGTGGCACGTGCCACGACGGTCACTGAGATGTATCAAAAGTAGTCAATTACGGGGTAGAAGTGATGGGGCTACCCAACAAAAAAGACCGCAGGCCAATCGGTCCAGCGGTTGCTGAGATATAAGCCTCTCAATAGCGTTACAGGCCGGGCCGGGCCGGGCCCGGCCGGGCCGCTCATACTGAGATTTTTCTGTTATATTGAAAAGACTCACTTCGCTCGCTGCGCTCGCTCGCTCGTAATCAGTCACAGTCCACAACCTACCCAGCATCATCCCTTCTCTGCGCCGGTGGCAATGACCTGCTGACCTCTGTGTGCCTCGCAGTGACCTTTTGACCCCCCCTCCCTCTCAGGTGGAAATGGTCGGTCTCCTGACATCCGGCCATCGATGGAACCCGCAGCTATGTAACGACCTTCGAGCGGAGATAGAGGACTGTCACAGCGTCAGCCAGGCCGTCTTCGCCCTGGTGAGTAAAGTAGAGATGGGTGTTATGTGACATTAAATTCAGCGGTGGATAACTGACATGGATATATGTAAAACGACATGTATCGGTACTAATGCTGTTCAGAGTCAACTGATCACACAGTATATCGTGTATATGTTGTACATATCTTGTGTGTATGTATGTGTACAACATATATATGTATTTTGTGAGGCGATGTGTCGTGTGGTGATGCATATGCAGAAAAGATGCAAGAGATGTAAGAGTGTTTGTAAGAGTTATGTACTAATGGAATGGCTCCAATGCTTATCATTTAGTGATCACGTTTCACCTAATCCCATAAGCAAAATTTTCCTGGAACTCAGGTTGATTTTTCAAAAGACCCCCCAGTTTTCCAAACGAATAGTGTTTAACTATTGAGCACAAAACTTCAGTTACTCCTTGCCATATGATCTCAGATCTCTTTCTTAATTATGGACTTGATTAGAGATCCAATTAGGGAACCGTGTGCGAAATGGGAAACATAATCCGCTTAACCCGCGCCCAGATGGGGTCTGCCGAGCAACGCGGTCTGATGGGGGGGGGGGCCATTTTGGCCCCCCCCCTCAGATCTCGAGAACCACGCAACATAGCGACAAGCGGTAAACGGTGTTGGATAGCCCCAGCGGGGAACTACCTTGTGACCCAATTTCATTGACCTCGGTCAAACCGATGACGTCACAGGTCAGGTCAAAGGTCGAATTTTCACCGTTTATAGGCATTTCAAGAAATGCGTTGTAAAATCGAGTAAAATGCATTTCATTGAAAATCATCGATGGAGAAATGTTCTTCAAACACATATTTTGCTATTTGAGGTCACGATACCAGGTCAGGTCACAGAGGTCAGGTCACTGGGGGGGTCATAATATGAAAGTGTCGTGTGATACATGTTTTATGGTCCATTTTACATGACAAATGCGATTATGTGGGTCAGACAGACTTTAGGGCCAGCTTAGGTCACGTTTTGGTCAAGGTCAGGTCAAGGTCAGGTCAAGGTCAGGTCAAATTAGGTCAAATTTCAAAGTTGATATTTTTGCATAAAATGGGTATTGATTCGATGCAGCTCGTCACGGGGAGTTCAATGGTGGTCTCCGTTTTGCGCTACGAGGTCTAGAATTGCTAAAAATTGAGTTCAAAAATTTGACGTCATCAATTTTTAACAGTTTTTTCGCTATAACTTGGCCAAAAAAAGAGGTATCGATCTAAAATTTGGTATGTATATCGAAGAGCGCAGGGACTATCACATATATTCCGGTTTTTTCGAAATTCGAAAAATTTTTGGAATTTTTTTGAGTTTTTCTAAAAAAATCAAATTTTTTGATTTTTGGGGGTCAAGATCCCAAAATTTCGAAAATCCGAGATAGCAGTTTTGTAGCGCCGTCTTTTCTCTACACAACCACATAAAGAACTTTAAAATTGCTTGTTAACTGTAGAATTGGTGAGCGTTTCAAGATGTCATGTTTTTTGCTCATTTTTGCTCGAACATGACCTCAGTTTGACCTCAATAACTCCTGACCTGAGGTGACCTGTGACTTGAAATTTTGTGTGAAGGTGTCAAATTGATGCCCGGTAAGGTACCCAAAATTTGGCGGCGCTGCGCGCCGCCGTTTTCTCGCTATTTAAGAAAAACCACAGGGGGGGGCCAAAATGGCCCCCCCCCATCAGGGCGCGGGTTAACCCGCGCCCTGCTGGGGGGGGGTGTTTGAACACCCCCCCTTGTGGTTTTTCGCGAATATCTCAAAAACGGCGGCGCGGAGCGCCGCCGTTTTTGGTACACCTTATCATACATCAATTCTACACATGTTGTTAAAATTTCAGACCAAGGTCATTCAAGGTCAGGTCACCAGGTCACTTGAAGTGACCTCACCTCATAAAAAGTTTCAATGTCTGTCATAGCTACACCGAGTGACCGATCGCTTTGAAACTTTCAGCGATTGCTAAGAGCAATAGCATGTACAAAATGTATATCTCAGAATTTTGATGTCGGTGACCTAAGGTCAGGTCAATTTTGCGACCTCCCCATTATAAGTCAATGGGAGAAAATTGAAATGCGCCTCTTTTGGACGGAAGACATTATAAACACTCCCAAACACCGAATTACAACTGGTTTAGACACACAGAACATGAAAATGGTGTCCGTGACCCTTGCTTATGCACTGAGGTCATCTTAGGTCACGAATGGTATCTAACAGTTTTTCGCAAATAACTTTTGATAGAGGCAAGCTAGAGCGATGAAAACGCCTTAGATGTGTTCAGCTCGACGATACGGATCGACTGATATGCAACACGACCCTTTCCGGTCAGGTCATGACCTTGACCTGAGGTCAAATTTTCAAGTTGACCTTTCAAGGTCAAGTTATAGTTCATTCGATGCGTCTTGACGAGAGGAACACGATGCCGGTTAAAGTAAGCTCGTACAAGGCTTGGGTCAAAAGTTATTGCAGAAAAACTGTTTCCGAAAAAATCGGCTATTTTTGCAGTTTTTGCCCCCTGCAGGCAAAACCGTTGACGTTAGGTCAAATCTGAGAAAATTACTCAGAAAGGGCGTTAATAGGGCTATCGAATGCGCTTTTCCGCGGCGCTGTAGCTCTATTGGTTCCCGAGTTATGCGTTGGCTTCTTGGAAATTTTCGAAATTCGACCTGGAAATCGGCGAAATTTTGCCTTCAATGACCTCTGGTGACCTGACCTTTGACCTGACCAAAAAATTGACCAAAGTGATTTCGTCATTATTTTTGACGCTCTTTCGAATGCCGCCTTCCGCGTATCGCTACGTGGCCCAGGAGCCGAGTTACAAGGGGGGGTGTTCAAACACCCCCCCCCCCCCCAGCAGGGCGTGGAAATCCAGGACCCCCAGCCGGGCGCGGGTTAAGTTAATTTATTGATACCTGTGGCTGAGTAGCATCATCCATATTTCAATCATCTTCAATTAGTGTGGTTTATCTCAGGGCACAATTTAAAGGCAGAATTGCTTAGGTGATTGTGTGTTATGCAAGTTGTATTTTCAATTGCAATTCGGATGTAAATTTTCAAATACAGTTTGGATCCTCGGCTCAAAAACAAAGTTTTTTTTTTCTTCAAAATATTACCTATTTACCCTTGAAATTATAGATAACCTCCTCTACCGAATCTGCTGTTGCCTTTTATTTACTCGTCAAGCTTCCATGACATGACCTCACCCTGGATATGACATCACCTCGGCATCAGGTGTACCGATACCTTCCCGCCTGTAGTCATTTCGTGGAGCCACCGGTGGCCGACCCGCCGTCGGAGTGTAATATTACCTCCGACAGGGGGTCGCTCCGCCGCGGGGTAATTGTACTCCCATCGACCGGACCGGCGTGGTGGGGTGGCGTCTCCCCTCAGGTGGAGTTCGTCTTCCGGGGATTGTGGGATTGCGGCTGGGCTTGTCTAGGGCGCTGGGGCTGGCGTGTGGTGGGGTGAGGTGGGAGAATGGGGGAGAGGAAATGCAGGCTTTGTGTCCGTGTTAGATATTTGGTATAGACTGGTGTCAGAGGTGTGTCAGGAATGTGTCAGAGAGGTGTGTCGTAAATGATGAATAGAATGGTGTCAGAGGTGTGTCAGGGAAGTGTCAGAAACCGGTGTCAGGACTGGTGAAGCCAATATATGTGAAATGTGTCAGGCGGACCAGTCAACTGTTTGCAAAATACATTGAAAAAATATCGCAATGAAAGATAGGAAGAGGTCAATTTGTGGTTGCCACTTTTGTGAGGATAATTTCAAAATGCTGAAAGCTCAAATAGACTTTCCAGTGTATGAGATGATCGTGAGATTTTGCTAAAAAATGATTGTTCAACCTCTGCATTGCTTGTGAAGTTGTGTTTGATGTGCTCTGAGCTTGAGTATGAGACCCATGCGTGTGAGCATTGAGTCAGGGCCTTTGACATTCATTGCACTTTGAGCGTATTGTAAAGTTGTCCGCAGCTTGTGATACGAGGTTGTTAAGGTAACTTATTGATTACAGCGTTTGACATCGCCTTAACCCGCGCACCGACGGGGGTCTGCGCCAACTTAGTACCGACGGGGGGGGGGGCGGATGACCGCCCCCCCCCCTGAGATCTCGAGAACGAAGCAAGATAGCGACAAGCGGTAAACGGCATCGGATACGCACGGACAAGGTCTACAATTTTTACTAAGGTCATTTTCAGGTCAGGTCAAAGATGACGTCACAGGGGTCGAAAAAGTCAAAATGGCGGCGCTAGATATGGAGAGGGTTTTTCTCGAATAACTTTCGAAGTAGTCAAGAAAGGAACAAACTAAGGGCATCATCGTGATCCTCTCGTCAATCCGCATCGAATGATATATATGTTGACCTCGAAAGGTCAAGGTCAAAGGTTGACCTCAGGTCACGTGACCTCGAGGTCATCATGTATATCATTCGATGCGTCTTGACGAGCTGAACACAATGAGACCATCCGCGCGGCTGTATCTTGTTCCTGTAAGGAGTTATTGGCAAAAAACCTTTGGTGACCTTTGATGACGTCACATGACCTTACAGCTGCCCAACAGCAAAACAGACCTCAAGGTAGTGAAGGTTGATCGTATGTGAAGTCATGTATGGTATATGGGGCCATTCCGACCCGTTTTAGTGGTAAAAACAGGGAGTTGATTTTTCCCCCATTGACTTATAATGGGGAGGTCGCGAAATTGACCTGACCTTAGGTCACCGACATCAAAATTCCGAGATATACAAATTGTAGCTACTAATGACCTAATAACATACTGCGACTTTCAAAGGCCTCCGACATCTACTGTAGCTCTGGCACGGTGACAAAGTTGCAAAAAAGTGACTTGAGGTTGGGTCATTCAAAGTGACCTGGTGACCTGACCTTGAAAGTTAGGAGGTTCAAACTTGCACACCATGTGTAAAATTGATGAGAGAATAATCATACCAAATTTCGCGGCGCTACGCGCCGCGGTTTTCCCGCTATTCGCGAAAAACCTCAGGGGGGCGGATATCCGCCCCCCCGTCGGTGCGCGGGTTAAAAGTTAAAAATAACGGAATGAATTGTAATAGGAAAACTTTTTGCATCGATCACTAAGTGCTTGTGTATTGGGGCTTTATGGCGCGAATTGTGTCTAAATTCGCTAAATTACACAAGCTTTGAACATGCCACCAAACAATGCGACTCTGTCAGAGGTGTAAGAATACTTGATAAGCACTGTTTTTATCCAAATGACAGCATTCGACATCTGTAAGCGTTGAAGCGTTAATATGACGGAAGATGTGATTGGATCACACGCCTGCTATATGGCTCAGTAAGCTTGATAGATGAAAGAGAATGTAATGGTCGAGACCGAAACGATGGAGATGGGCAAAGACGGTAGCCGAGGCTTCCAGCATTCACTAAAAACTCATTGCATCTGAAACTGTCTTTGCTCGTGAACTTTTCATATTAATGTGTGATGTTCTGAAATGTGTTTGTGTATTTTGGAAAGAGAAATTGGCTTAAATTCTTGGCGCTAGTTATCACGCTTCCAGTTAGAAAGTTCGGCCAGCCACTGAGTCCTGTTCCACCAAACGGCCACCTCACACCTGACACATCATTTTATTCTCCTCTACCGAGTTGGAAAGGTCCCATAGAGAGCTGATAAATGCTAACCGCCATGCGTGAAGCACACGACATCCATACCATCCGTTCTTCGACACGAACAAGACACGACACGACAAGAGACAGCTTCGAAGTCTCCTCTTGATGAGAAACAGTCGGCACATTCTAGCATAGCTGCCCTATGATCGGTCATGCTTGATGTACCCTCTAGCGTGGTTCGGTCCCGATCGTGGCCCCAAGCGATGTCTGATGTTAGCCTCTGCAGGCTCATGCCCTGTTTCAGCGCATGAACCTATCTGACGCTACCGGTATTTGCGCTCGGTTTCTATAGAAACGTAAGCAAAAAGTGTCTTTCTGCTTATGTTTCCATAGAAACAGAGCACCAATACCTGGTAGGGTCAGGCGGTGGCATGTCGTGAAGCAGCATCCAGATGGTAGCCTCTGGCGAGATTTGGTCCCACCCATGGTCTGGGGCGATGTCTGGCTATGGCAGGTCAGTCGATTGGCGATCGGAGCCGTGTGTCAAAGGCAGAGCTTGGGCCAGGTCATTGGGAGAGGGGAAATGGAAGATAGGGAGGAGAGAAAGGGGAAGGGAGGGAGATGGAAAAAGAAGGAGAGAGAGATAGAGAGAGAGAGAGAGAGATAGAGAGAGAGAGAGAGAGAGAGAGAGAGAGAGAGAGAGAGAGAGAGAGAGAGAGAGAGAGAAAAGAGAGGGAGAGAGAAGATTGACAGAGATGTTATAGGAAATGAGAATAACAAAGTAGTGTAGGTAAATATCACTGATAGAAAAGCAGAGGGAGAAGGTATGATGAAATAATAGCATCGATGACTAGAATTTTGGTAAGATGAGGTAAGAGAAGCGATGGATTTCATGCATTGTAGTCTGTAGCTTATTGCCACTTTTCTTGAATCATATGTACAGCCCACCGCTAAAGTAATGTAGGGTTTTACCAATCTCAACGATTTGCTTTGACTGGCGATTGTTTAATGCCGAGTGATCGAAAAGAAGATGTCAATAGCTAAAATTGCAGCTGCAAGAGTGACCATACATATAAGCTACATTCAAAGTTTCATTGTAGTCTGGCTAATCGTTCCTAAGCTTCAGAAGCAGAACATACCCATGACTGAAACCGCACATTACTTCTGCTGTGGACTGTAC
Source organism: Amphibalanus amphitrite (assembly GCF_019059575.1). Taxonomy (NCBI): domain Eukaryota; kingdom Metazoa; phylum Arthropoda; class Thecostraca; order Balanomorpha; family Balanidae; genus Amphibalanus; species Amphibalanus amphitrite. Next base: position 25,334 of record NW_024883532.1, on the reverse strand, counting down.
TTACTTTGGCTTGCGTTATGGCCTGCTGTTTGATCAATTCCATTGCTTTCTCAAATCGTCATCAAGGTAACTCAACTCACTCTAAGATCGCCTTCATATTCAACTGCGTCAATTACTCTGACCCGTTGCGCTCGACACGTTCTCAACTGGAACTGACTTCTGACTCGGCAGTCCGCTGGTTACCGTCTCGCCCGTCACCCGCACACCCCAGCCCGTCGTTCCTATACCTCGGCGGGGAGTCGCATTCAGACGACTGTTACAGCTACTCGCTGAAACCAGCGGCCTCATACAGACTAAACACGCACCTCATCGCCTGTCGTTCCCCGCTACCGGCTCTCAGCGGAAGGGGCATACGGCACGGGCATTGGTAACCTTTGATAGGGCTAAACGTGCCGGAAAGGGAAGGGCACTGCTATGCCAGTGAAGGCCAGGGAAATGTGCGATGAGGCTTGGAATATGTTTATGTTTGTGCTAGATTAATTTGCATTTTTGGTGCAATTTCATTTGGCATAATTATTCACTTGAAAATATAACGATAGGGACATCCCATACACCATGCAACATATGTATTTGAAATTGAGTTCATTGACTATCTTATATGTGGGATAGGTAGGGGTCGGGGTCTATGCAACAAACTGTACTTGTATTTGTAATAGCCGACTACAGGCCTTGCAGCCCATTTACAGTGGCAGTCACGAGCGTGAGCTCCGATTCTGTTAACCAGTCCATTGAAACATTCGAGCTAAACATATAGAGAAGTGCATGGAATCACCAATGCCCAAAAAACGTCAGTTAGTCAGCATTTCTTTTTAGAGACAGACGTGTTGGAAGAAGTGAAAGCTGGTAGTATATTTCTAGCCTCACATCTCGACTTTGCGCTTGCATTTACAGCATACATTTCAGATTTTTTTTAGTTAACGTTGAAAAACTGTTTTGATTTAAATAACTAAATTTTACCAAGATAGGAAGGTAGTTGGCCATCCAGTTTTAATTTTCCATCTTGCTACTAGCCTACGCTATTGTTGATCAATCGATCGATAGGCGTTATCACAAATGTATTCGCGGCCATTGGGGCGATGTAAGAAAAGAAGAAAACAACTGGCACCAAGAACTTTAACTTATCAGTTAGCATGGACCTTGTCCTTGATATGTAGAGAATTTACCATTAATTGTTAGAGAAAATTGTATTTAAAATGTTCCATTTATGCTTTTTTTCATCGTTTGCACAGTATGTTCTTTTACTAAGCTAGAAACACTAATTAGAAATAGTTCCCGCATCATCAAGAACAATAGGGAAGGCTTGAAGTTAATACAATAATCTAAACGGTTTTGTAATCCATGTGAAGACACTTCTAAAATTGCCTGTAGAAATATTAAAGGCAAAAGGTCAACTTTTTCACAAGACGGATGGCTATAAACCTATTCAACGTGTGACAACTCAGCCGGTATTTCGTCGCCTACAGCCCAGCTTTCCCTAGTGACCGATAGAGGCGCTGCTATCGATGTCCGCCCGTGCCGCCTAACGTGCCTTCATTTCAAAGCTAGGCTACCATTTCAACTGAAGTAGTCAATAGAGTGCCAGTAAACTCACGAACAGTGCATAATTGCTGTTCATTTAGCAAACTCATTTGCTTTCATAGGCAGCCTGTTCTATGTAGGGAATTCTTCCCTGCAACGATCGTACCTAACTGCTCGACTGCACAATTTATGATTCTGGATTTTATCGCCAATTCCTCCAGAGCAGCTAGTCGTAATGGTTTCCGAGCCGGAAAGAGATCCGAGCACCAGACGGGGACGAAGACTAGCAGCCAAGAAGTCTATCGATTACCGGGCGGCGCTCAACTACTGGAAATGTCATCGTGGTCCTGTTCGGGTCAAGGGTCATTTTATCGTCTGACGAGGCATATAGCAAGGGGAAGCACGTTATTTGCAGTCGGATTTCCTTGTAAATGTGACTTATGTTCTGACATTTTATTATTTGGACTCTAATGGCTATTGCTGCCACCGCGCTGGATCATATAGATTGGAACAGGTTAGAGCAACGCGGATTGGATTAGACATTCCTTGCAAAGCCCTAAAATAAATTTGAATTATTCTCTACAAAGTTCAGTACAAGGGTAGACTGATTAGGAGGGCGCATTGTAATATGTAAGTTTGTCCCCTACTGATAAGTACCTTGGTAATTTTCTATCCATAGTAAATATTCAAACAGGGGTTTCCATAGATCATGATCTGATTAACCCGCGCCCTGCTGGGGGGGGGGGGGGGGTGTTTGAACACCCCCGAGCGAGCGCCGCCGTGAAATATTCAATAATTTGTCCGGTTTTAAAAAGTACCTGCACCTAAATGTTACACCTAGGTGGCACCAGGACTAAGGTGCCTCAGTCGTTTTTTTAACCCGCGCCCTGCTGGGGGGGTGTTTGAACACCCAAGTCACCCCCCTTGTGGTTTTTCGCGAATATCTCAAAAACGGCGGCGCTCCGCGCCGCCGTTTTTGGTACACTTTATCATACATCAATTCTACACATGTTGTAAAAATTTCAGACCAAGGTCATTCAAGGTCAAGTCACCAGGTCACTTGAAGTGACCTCACCTCATAAAAAGTTTCAATGTCTGTCATAGCTACACCGAGTGACTGATCGCTTTGAAACTTTCAGCGATTGCTAAGAGCAATAGCATGTACAAAATGTATATCTCAGAATTTTGATATCGATGACCTAAGGTCAGGTCAATTTTGCGACCTCCCCTTTATAAGTCAATGGGAGAACATGGTGTGTCAAAAGTGGAAATAGCCGCCTGGCTTTAGTTCGCCAGCCTTGTCAATAGATAGCAGTACCACAATATGGGCAGCGGATCGTGCAATGGACGTCAAATTTTCTGTATCTGCTAAGAATTGAATGGCGGATCTTTTCATGCAAGAATCAAGTAAATCGGTCCACAACTTTTCTAGCAACAGGGATATGAAGTCAAACACCCTGCCAGAGCGGCGGCGCGGCGGCCGGCGGCGGCCGTTACGCGCCGCCTGGGAGACTGGCGGCGCTGAACGGTTCCGACTTGGCACTGCACTAAAACCTGTTAACTGCTTGGAATAGTTATTATAGCAAAATTTTCATTCAAGTGAGGAATAACCAAGGGCAGGAAGTACGTATGCTTGTGTGCGTACTGTGTAAGCCAAGAAACTGCATTAGCAGATACTCGCTAATATTAGATCCAGCCAAGTCCAAATGCATTCCAGGGGATGTGTTTCTGACGGGTCAACAATATTTATCGTTCGATGGCGGATACAGTTTTAACAATACAAAAAATATTTTTGCACAGCTTTATTCCTTGAATAATTCTCTTCAACGCCTCATTCCTAGTTAAGCGAATTAGCCCATCCTGGTTAAATAAATAAGGCGATTTCGCCACAAGGTCGCGGAAAACCGACCGAAAACGGCCGCGCTCAACGTTAATTTAGGCATGCAGACTCTTAAAAACTCGCATTGGGCGGCTAGGGTTTCCCAGGTATTGGCTCCAAAACACCGTATTCGGCTCCCGAATACGTCCAAGTGACCCGCCTCGTTCCTAGTTAAGCTCTAATTAGATCAAGTGATTCATAAGGAGCGAAAAAGCGACAAAAAGCATGAATTTCCCTATGGCGGCGGGCTGCCGGGTTTCCTGACGGCGCACCGGCTATTTCCACTTTTGACACACCATGAAATTGAAATGCGCCTCTTTTGGACGAAAGACATTATAAACACTCCCAAACACTGAATTACAAGTGGTTTAGACACACTGAACATGAAAATGGTGTCCGTGACCCCTGTTTATGCCCTGAGGTCATCTTAGGTCACGAATGGTATCTAACAGTTTTTCGCAAATAACTTTTGATAGAGGCATGCTAGAGCGATGAAAACGCCTTAGATGTGTTCAGCTCGACGATACGGATTGACTGATATGCAACATGACCCTTTCCGGTCAGGTCATGACCTTGACCTGAGGTCAAATTTTCAAGTTGACCTTTCAATGTCAAGTTATAGTTCATTCGATGCGTCTTGACGAGAGGAACACGATGCCGGTAAAAGTAAGCTCGCACAAGGCTTGAGTCAAAAGTTATTGCAGAAAAACTGTTTCCGAAAAAATCGGCTATTTTTGCAGTTTTTGCCCCCTGCAGGCAAAACCGTTGACGTTAGGTCAAATCTGAGAATATTACTCAGAAAGGGCGTTAATAGGGCTATCGAATGCGCTTTTCCGCGGCGCTGTAGCTCTATTGGTTCCCGAGTTATGCGTTGGCTTCTTGGAAATTGTCGACATTCGACCTGGAAATCGGCGAAATTTTGCCTTCAATGACCTCTGGTGACCTGACCTTTGACCTGACCAAAAAATTGACTGAAGTGATTTCCTCATTATTTTTGACGCTCTTTCGAACGCCGCCTTCCGCGTATCGCTACGTGGCCCAGGAGCCGAGTTAGAAGGGGGGGGGTGTTCAAACACCCCCCCCCCCAGCAGGGCGTGGAAATCCAGGACCCCCAGCCGGGCGCGGGTTAACCCGCGCCCAGCTGGGCGCGGGTTAACCCGCGCCCAGCTGGGGGTCCTGGATTTCCACGCCCTGCTGGGGGGGGGTGTTTGAACACCCCCCCTTCTAACTCGGCTCCTGGGCCACGTAGCGATACGCGGAAGGCGGCGTTCGAAAGAGCGTCAAAAATAATGAGGAAATCACTTCGGTCAATTTTTGGTCAGGTCAAAGGTCAGGTCACCAGAGGTCATTGAAGGCAAAATTTCGCCGATTTCCAGGTCGAATGTCGACAGTTTCCAAGAAGCCAACGCATAACTCGGGAACCAATAGAGCTACAGCGCCGCGGAAAAGCGCATTCGATAGCCCTATTAACGCCCTTTCTGAGTAATTTTCTCAGATTTGACCTAACGTCAACGGTTTTGCCTGCAGGGGGTAAAAACTGCAAAAATAGCCGATTTTTTCGGAAACAGTTTTTCTGCAATAACTTTTGACCCAAGCCTTGTACGAGCTTACTTTTACCGGCATCGTGTTCCTCTCGTCAAGACGCATCGAATGAACTATAACTTGACCTTGAAAGGTCAACTTGAAAATTTGACCTCAGGTCAAGGTCATGACCTGACCGGAAAGGGTCATGTTGCATATCAGTCGATCCGTATCGTCGAGCTGAACACATCTAAGGCGTTTTCATCGCTCTAGCATGCCTCTATCAAAAGTTATTTGCGAAAAACTGCTAGATTTCATTCGTGACCTAAGATGACCTCAGGGCATAAACAGGGGGTCACGGACACCATTTTCATGTTCAGTGTGTCTAAACAACTTGTACTTCGGTGTTTGGGAGTGTTTATAATGTCTTTCGTCCAAAAGAGGCGCATTTCAATTTTCTCCCATTGACTTATAATGGGGAGGTCGCAAAATTGACCTGACCTTAGGTCATCGATATCAAAATTCTGAGATATACATTTTGTACATGCTATTGCTCTTAGCAATCGCTGAAAGTTTCAAAGGGATCGGTCACTCGGTGTAGCTATGACAGACATTGAAACTTTTTATGAGGTGAGGTCACTTCAAGTGACCTGGTGACCTGACCTTGAATGACCTTGGTCTGAAATTTTCACAACATGTGTAGAATTGATGTATGATAAGGTGTACCAAAAACGGCGGCGCTCCGCGCCGCCGTTTTGGAGATATTCGCGAAAAACCACAAGGGGGGGTGTTCAAACACCCCCCAGCAGGGCGCGGGTTAAAAACACGGAACAATTAGAGATCGACGCGTTTCGATTATGCAATCGTCATCAGCATGATATCAATACAAAGAAAACGTGATATCATGCTGATGACGACTGAATGCTCGAAACGCGTCCATGCTCTATTTGTTCCGTGTTTTACTATATGTCTTTATCAATATACATACAACAATCAGTGCTGCTTGCACTCACTGTAAAGACAGACACGTGTGTGGAATTGGGTGGTGGGTGTCCGTTTCTTTGCGGTTTTCAGAATCGAACAGGCCCGGCTGTTGCTGCTGAAAATAACTAGGCGAATTCGAAACGAGATTGCTTTTACGGCAGCTGGCAGGCGAAGTAAACATCAAGTCCCACCACGAGCCGTTCGGAGGAAAGATTTCACAAACTTTCGTCTGGCGTTGAAGTGCATTGTTGAATGACTTTCCAACGTTCTTTGGCATGCCATTCATAAGGATATTTAGGTTCCATTGCTCGCCGCATCTCAGTTTCCTGTTATTTGCATCCTAGCTTGCGGCTCCAAAGATATCAGAGAAACCATTTGGCATTCCGAACTTTACATGCATTACCCGTCGCGTTTATGTATATTTGATCGATATGTAAAAACATGTTCGTGAGGAAAAACAGGGCATGCACACTACCCAACGTGAGAGGCTCTGGCCTTCCATGATGTTGCGGACTGACGAATATTCGCAGAGAAATCAGTCTACTAACTACTGCCATGAAAAGAACCTGATGCAAAATAAATTTCAAAGATGTTTCTGGAATATATGTGTTTTTTTTTCGCTTTCCTCTTGGAGCGATTTGACAGCATAATTCATACACTGATTTAGATCAATTTTAAAGTTACAAATATCATATCTCCATTAGATTTCCCGCAAGGTAATATCGGTCCTAATAACAAAGAACACATGTAACTTTTGATGCTCCTTCTCTAGGTTCCTGCCTACTTGTTACATTCAAGCTGCACTTAACTTGTTTCTGAAACCAAATATTATCGGTTACTTTTGAATGTCTTGCATGTGATCCCATGATTCCTTCTCTTCTCTGCCTACACTAGTTTGTCATATTCTGTTCGCCATCCGCTCCGTCTCCTCTCTGGCCACTTTTGCCTGTCGTCTACATTCTCCCTGGACATCCCTGCTGTGTCATTTCTCGTCTCTCCCCTGTCGCAGTATCTGCTGAGTGAGCGGGCGGCACTGGCCGCGCCCCATTGACCAGACCGGACCACTGTCGTGGCGCAGGAGTCACGCTGCCAAGCCGGCGTGGCCCGAGATAGAATGACGCCCCTGGGATGGGGTGACATGGTCCGCTGTGGGGGGGGGGGGGGGTTACGGAGCGTTAAACACGGGGGGGGATGATATGGCAGCGGTGGTCACTCGCAGGTCGAACCTCCCCCGGGATTACGGCTGTGATAGCGGATGCAGCAGCCCGCGATAGCGATGGCTGGGGTTATTGATTGGGTGGGCATGAAGGGCTGATTGATTGAACAGTTGGCGGAGCTCGGATGAACAGAGCATGTTGGGTGAAAATGTGCTTGAAAATTTTCGGACTGAAAATGTAAGATCCTTTTTTTAGTGGTATTTCGCCAACTTTGTACCTTTCGTTTACAGCGACTTTTGTAAGATATTTATCACCTATTTCTCATACGCAATTTTAGTTGAATACTACATGGATTTACGACTAGAAGAAAAATGTCTTATTTGACCTTCGGGGATTTTCAGAATACAGAACACGCTGTTTTTTTTTTAGATTATTTCTTTCTTCAGTGAGAGATAAGACGTTAACACGTTATCAACGTTGCCATTAGGGTTGTGCAATTCGTCGAGCCCATGGACATATCCGCTGGCCAGCCATGTCATAGGCATGTCTGGTTGGCATATAGTTGTGATGGCATATGGCATATGGTTGGCATATATAGGCATATGGTTGTGATGCAGAATGGTTCTGAATTTGTACAGCTATAGCAGCATAAACTAATAAACAAGTAAGGCAAATTGTATGCCTTCTGCTCCAGCTATTTACTTTCGGGAGTTGTATAGGTACTCGTACATTTATTGCACCCAGTGATTTTGAATATCCTTATTTCACCCTTCGTCCTTTGTCCGAGTTTCTTTCCCACTCTAAACGCTTTGCAGAAGTTTTACATTTCAAAATGAGCATTCTGCACGTCCTTCAACTATGTGATGAATGCGAATATAATCGGGGCTTCCAGGGCTCAAGCCTTGTTAATTCTTCTCTGAGTATCTAGTTCTAAAAGACCGTCTCTCAATGCGAGCTGCATCGTTTGCTTGATTTCAGCGCTGTGAAGCTTTGCATGCAAACTTCAAGTGGGATTCTGGTTCTGATGATACGAGCGTGGCTCGTTTGTTTACTGGGAATGGTAATGGTACTTCTTTTACGACTGGCTTAGAAACATCTATCAAATTTTAATAAGCACCAATGCTTTGTTATTAAAATTGCAAACAGAAAAAAAAACAGCGACATTAGGTAGATTGGGCTATGCAATAACTGTGCTGTATTTATGCTTCTGAGAGTAATTTGATTACAGAGAAACTGATATTCAGTTACAACAGTCTCATTGCTAAACTTTCGACTGCAAATAGCCGTGGAAACAGACACTCCTTTTTCCACGCTCCTGAGCTTCGAACTTCCACAGAAACACTGTCCTTGAGAAATGTCTGATGTCTTTAGTTGCTAGCTGTATGCCACTAAAAAGTTCCCATGCGTCATCTCACACTGGGTCGTCCATTTTCAGTTTTTGGTCGGAGACCGCCGAGGCCCGTTCTGTCCACCCGGAAGGCTGTCTCAGGAGACGTTTGACCGACTGAGGATCTGGGCGGGCGAGGCGGCAGGGATGCTGGAGACCGCCTATGATAGAGATGAAAACTCACTGCCACCACAGCTGGTCTACAGGGACGACAGGTTAGTGATGCAAATTGGTGTTGGCAATGTAGACGCATGGTAGCCTTGTGCTTTCGACGTATAAACGTAACCATCTGGAAGAAAATGCGGGCGATTTTCACAGTTACACGAGTATGTGTCTTATAAAAAAATCCTGAAGAATGATTATGTTTTGACAGCTTCCAATTCCTCTTCCAAACACGCTAATTGGCTTGGGTGCCTAATAAGGAAACTCAATTAGCGAATCCAATTAACTGTTCCCATAACGATGTGTTTTTTCTGATTCCAGGGAGAGCGGCAGCGATCAGGGAACCACTGAGCTAGTCAACCTGCTTCGGAAAGCCGAAAGGTAGGTCACAGCGCAACGGAAATTTGGACGCAACAGAGTTTGATTATGAAAGCGTGTTGAGAGTGGGTAGTGTTGAGGGTAGTTCCAACGCCTGTGAGCTAGCGATAGCTTTGTTAAGAATATTGCCAAGGATTATGTAGTTTAAATACTGTTGTTGACAACTTCAGTTAAGCCCAAAGTTTAATTAGAAGGACCATGATTACCACGATAGATACACGACTGAAAATATCAAATACAACGATCAGACGTATGCGTTCTCTACTGCGCGCAGAGAGATCTGCACTAGTCTCAAAAGTCAAAACTTGGCCAGGCAATTTGTCATATCATTGTTATCGAGCTTCTAACTGCTTGATATTCTACTAATATTACCCCATCGATTTGAGACAAAACCAGTAATATCATTCTTACCTTGCGTAGATTACTTATGCAGAGCACACTCCTAAAACATACACCGCACCAGACGGTGTAGATCATTTGAAGGAATCCCGCCCATCCTTCCACGGCCACGGTACATGCATAAATGCATGACATCAGGCGCCCCGCCCCGGCGGTCCCACGGTGGAGTGCCGGGACTGCGAGCAGATTGGAGCCGCCGTTTCGCACCGTGCCGCTGTCGATTTGATGAACGGCCCGCCCAGCTACCTCATCAGTCATTGTCGGAGATGCGGGGAGGGGAGGGAGTAATTTCACTCCGGTGTGTTATCGCGCTTGTGAGGCTGGGTGGTGGTGGTGGCGGTGGTGGTGGGTTTGGTGATGGCGGCGGTGGTGTGTTAGCGCAGTGGTGGTGGTGGTGACATTGGTGATTTCAGTGCCATTGTTGGCTTTATGTGGGAAGTAGAATGTGGAAGCGTGAAGGAACGGTGGAGTGTGATCAATATGACGTTGTTGTGGTAGATTTGAGATCGGGTGATTGCATAGAAGATCAGGGTGAGGGTGATTGCTTTTTAGATTGCAGACAATTTTCAGAATAGGGGCGGTAGTTATCATTGCCCCCGCACGATCAGTTCCTGGTTGTGTGTTCTCTTTCATTGTAATAATTAATATTCCGGAATTGGCTTCTGAAATTCGGAATTCGCTATTCTAATTTGGACGAAGCACTACACAACTCTCTGTGGCATGCTCCAAGGCTAGTACTATACACCTATCCTCACAATGGATCGAGATGCTACTAGGGGACCGGAAAATGACTGACGTCCATCGCCAATCACAATTAAAAAAGTCACTCCCCTTTCAATCTGGGCAAACAACCATGGCCTCAAGCGATGCGGGGCATACTACAAACGGCACGCATAAGCCGGTACGGGAATCTCAACAGAATGTCGTGCGGTGCAGTCTACATTGCAGGCGCAAACCACTGCTGCCATCTTGGGGCAGGTATGTAAGCAATCGTCCACAGCTCGCGCGATTATATGTAGAAGAGACCGATAAACGCGAACAGTTTTTTGGCGCATTTGGTGTTTTTATTCATCTTTTTCTCTGGTAGAACACAATACAATGCAATGTATTGTGTACAATTCTTCTAACTATTTCCTGATACGCAACGCTTTAGACAAATGACATTGCGATCTTTTTTTCTCAGATAATTTCGTTTTTGTCTGCTGGATGTGCGATTGTCTTGATTATTCGTAATTTCTCATTAATTCAGTGTGGGGAAACAAATGACTATATTTGCCTCTCCCCACGTCTGTGAGGCAGGGATCCCCTCTTGTCTAACAGTCAGTAGATAAACTATTGCAATCTGTTCCGATCGCTTGTTAGGCCCACATTCTCTTGGCAGATGCTTGCTGACCATTGGCGAAAGACGTCGGATATGATTGTGAAATATAGTGAGTTCGGCAGTATGTTCTTTTTGCACATTCCATAGCTCTAATAAATTGCATCTAATTACATTGCATCGGGTTTTAAAATGACCTGCAATAGCAGGATGAATTCATTTTAAATCCCGTCATCTATAAAAATACACGTGCCTTCGTCATTTTATCAAAAGAAATACGCGTACCTTCGTCATCTCTGACCTTTGATTACAAGTGATTCTGGCATGTACTTACAGTACAACGACTCGGAACTCATTTTGTGTATCTCAAATCACAGAAGTTTCGTTCCAAATAATCGTTCGTGTTTGAGCATTGCAATGGATTTCCGGTAGCGGGCACAATCCGGACTCTGACTATGTGCTATTTGTGATATTTTGGGCTGCAGCCGTCAATCTGATCGAGCCGGGGAAATGCTCTATGCTTTGTATGTGTGACGGCTGGAGTTACCGAATTAATCCAGGGGTGAAAAATTGTATCGTTTTGTCGTTGTCGACGACAACCGAGAAGACGATCCTATGGCGACCACGCGCAGCGCCTGAATAGACTTAGACCTTCCGCTTAGTGCGGTTAGTAGCGCGCAATCCATTCGCGTCTGCCCACCCAACCCAATCGCCTCTGCCTACGCAAACCATTCTCTGCCCCTACCCCATCAAATCGACTTGCAGTTCTCGAGTCCGTTACCTCCCTACGCGGCGGCATCCCAGTGGAAAATTTCCTGGTAGTTACAGACATATTCCAACTCCCCGGAGCTATTTAGTATATACTGCGTCGTTCGACCATCGTTCGGACGGCCGACCGGCGACCCTCATAAAGGCGACCAATGACATACCAAGTGGTCGCCGTGGTTGTCCACTGGCAACACGTGTCTGGCAAATCTAGTACCTTCCAGGACTCGGCCGGCCCCTGCCCGCACCCTTCAGCGCCGCCCCTGGCCGGCGGTCAGTTAGCGCCCCCTCCAATCCGCCGGGGCTCCTTTTGTGACGTCATACCCACCCCCGGCGGCGCCTGGGGGTAGGTCCGATGGGACCGCACCAGTGCCGGTAATATTTTGATGTGGGGAGGGCACGCCATGTCATGCCCACGAGGATATGGTGTCTCGGGACTTCCAAGGTCGAGGAATAAAGATCGCCGGACATTTGAGCCTGACAGCTGAGCGCGCTGCGCTATCAAGGAGAGGAATAAGAATGTATTCGCACGCAGGGTCCGTGGCTTCTGCACGACTGAAGTGCATGTACTAACTTGAGCACGTTTTGTTCAAAGGTGAGTGGAAGTCGACCAGTGGCACCGTCGAAGAGTCGCGGAAAGGGTCAAAATGCTATCGAATCTTTTCCGCGGCGCCGTAGCTCTATAATTGGTTCCCGGGTTGCGTGCCGCTGTTTCGAAAAAAAAAATCATTCAATGGTATCTGGTGACCTCTGACCTTTTACTTGACCTAAAAAATGAATGACATATTTTCGTCCTTATTTTGGACGTTCTTTCGAATGCCGTTTACTGCTTGTCACTACTTGACCTAGGATCAGACTTAAGAGCGAGTTGTTGACCCCCCCCCCCCCCCCCCCCCCCAGCAAGCTGTGGAAATCAAGGACCCTCAGCGGGGCGCGGATTAGACATCTTGAGTTGACAACCAAATAATCCCGTTTTCTTTCGGACGACAACCACCGAAGCACTTTTTTCAGCCCTGAATTAATCCCAGGCATTTGAATTCTAAGAAGTTGAGCCACGACTTTTATATATCTGACTGAACTTCAATGATATTTCCAGTATTTGTCATCTTGCAAAAATTCGAAATGCACAATTTTACATTTCACAATCATGCACTTTATTCTTAATCCATACTTCATGTTAACTTAATTTAAAATCCTCAACCCTGTTCCACCCCTTTTTATTATTAACCCGCGCCCGGCTGGGGGTCCTGGATTTCCACGCCCTGCTGGGGGGGGGGTGTTTGAACACCCCCCCTTCTAACTCGGCTCCTGGGCCACGTAGCGATACGCGGAAGGCGGCGTTCGAAAGAGCGTCAAAAATAATGACGAAATCACTTCGGTCAATTTTTTGGTCAGGTCAAAGGTCAGGTCACCAGAGGTCATTGAAGGCAAAATTTCGCCGATTTCCAGGTCGAATGTCGAAAATTTCCAAGAAGCGAACGCATAACTCGGGAACCAATAGAGCTACAGCGCCGCGGAAAAGCGCATTCGATAGCCCTATTAACGCCCTTTCTGAGTAATTATCTCAGATTTGACCTAACGTCAACGGTTTTGCCTGCAGGGGGCAAAAACTGCAAAAATAGCCGATTTTTTCCGATCAGTTTTTCTGCAATAACTTTTGACCCAAGCCTTGTACGAGCTTACTTTTACCGGCATCGTGTTCCTCTCGTCCAGACGCATCGAATGAACTATAACTTGACCTTGAAAGGTCAACTTGAAAATTTGACCTCAGGTCAAGGTCATGACCTGACCGGAAAGGGTCATGTTGCATATCAGTCGATCCGTATAGTCGAGCTGAACACATCTAAGGTGTTTTCATCGCTCTAGCATGCCTCTATCAAAAGTTATTTGCGAAAAACTGTTAGATACCATTCGTGACCTAAGATGACTTCAGGGCATAAACAGGGGTCACGGACACCATTTTCATGTTCAGTGTGTCTAAACCACTTGTGATTCAGTGTTTGGGAGTGTTTATAATGTCTTTCGTCCAAAAGAGACGCATTTCAATTTTCTCCCATTGACTTATAATGGGGAGGTCGCAAAATTGACCTGACCTTAGGTCATCGATATCAAAATTCTGAGATATACATTTTGTACATGCTATTGCTCTTAGCAATCGCTGAAAGTTTCAAAGCGATCGGTCACTCGGTGTAGCTATGACAGACATTGAAACTTTGTATGAGGTGAGGTCACTTCAAGTGACCTGGTGACCTGACCTTGAATGACCTTGGTCTGAAATTTTGACAACATGTGTAGAATTGATGCATGATAAGGTATACCAAAAACGGCGGCGCTCCGCGCCGCCGTTTTTGAGATATTCGCGAAAAACCACAAGGGGGGTGTTCAAACACCCCCCCCCAGCAGGGCGCGGGTTAATTAATGTAAAACAGAAAATCATTTATTTCAAATCACACAATCAGGGAGCATATCGCCGGCATATTCCCTGGCGACGACTGCACGTCACAGTCAGTCAGTCCAGCCTCCCCTATTGAGTTGGTCGCTCCTGCACCTTATGAGCCATGGATGTCATCTGAGTGAGACCAAACCGTCTCCCCAGCTGCTGCCAACGTAGTCAGTTGCCTGGAACGGACCGCACCCGGCGACAAGACTGTGAATATCACACCCCATTGGTCTCCGATGAAGTCGTGCTCGTGTCTATTTGCCAAAGGGATCGCGAACCGCCGGTTTAATGAACTGAGAGGATGGTGGTTTAGGGGCGATAGTTGAAGCGGCTTCTTGCATTGTGTGGATGCTTGATACTAACGTCTATAAGGTAGGGCGTTGTTGCTGCTATGCGACAAAAAAAAAATGAAATCAATGTAAGTTTTTCACTTTTCCCCATTAGATGGTTCATGGACAATTGACATGGATGTTTAGGTGGTGCTTGAAATATAACTGTCGACCGTTTCTCGATACTATTGCCCGGTTTCCATGGGCACCTGTGATCCGGATCAGTAAAAGTGGATTAGTTAATCCATTATAGTAAGTACATGTATGGAAATTAGAATAAGGGATTAACTGATTATATAAGCCTAATCCGCTCTGAATTATACCCTGTAACGAAGAGTTCGAGGAATATTATGTATACGATTTAAATTTCTGATCCGGATCACGAGTGCCCATGGAAACGCGGTCTATCTCTGACTGAACTTCTATGCTCGGTGTTTTAGCTGTTGCCTTTCAAACAACCATCCGGCTTCACGGCCAAAAATAGCGCAAAAACCTGGCCGCTCTTAGCTATGATAGCAATGGAATGTTGTCAGAAGGTCACGTGATGTTTCGGCGGCAGGTTCATGATACAGTTATAAGAGTCTGAGTCACGTGTTTTGCTTTTCCACAATGATGCGGCCAACACTTGTGCCGCTCGTCTTTGACGAAGGGTGTACGAGGGAAATGAATGGCCTTTTGTTGTTCCATCACACAACCTTTCAACACAAGAACACAAGGAGAAAAAAGTTAATATCGAGGTGGGAAAATGGATAAAAGTAAGACGAAGACGCACAGTTTCAACTGAGACATTCGTACAAACCATTGCGGGTAATTGTTAGCTCTTGAAAACGACATTACCACCTAAATCCTGGCTGTCAATGGTGGCGGCGGTTTGACACTTTTTCTAGTCTGATCACATCGTAAGAAAATAAGCGCGCCATAGGAAAATTAAAACGACATTGGATGATTTCGGTGTCAACATCCTCAAGTTCCACCCTACTACGATCATCGAGGCTGTGGCTCAGACTTGATGTAATTGACGGAGTGCTATTTTCAGAAAATTGAATGCATAAAGCATTTGACAAATGGTTGTGTCACCTAGTCACGGCCTACCATCCTTCTCCAGAAGACACCTTCCAACCACCGTCCCATCCAAAATGCACGATCTGGGGCCGGACCGAGCCACCTGCGCTGTCTCGGATGAGAATCGCTAATGGTCTCCAGTTTTCTGTGCCAAAGGTCGCGGCAATGTCGAACCGTCGGCCATCCCCAGAGTCATCCTAGCTCCGACTGAGACCTTTGCCGAGTCGATAACTTATGGATGGACTCCGGTCTCGGCCGAGAGACGGCTGCCGATACCCCGTGAATGTTACATGGGAGCGAGTTCAAAAGTGCTGTGCTGGTCGGCTGGCCGAATGTTATAAAACCGAGCCGCCGGTTGACTGAATAATAAATCGAGAACGATGGCTTCTGAGCTCTGACGAAATGGGGGGAATATTGGAGCATCTGTATTTAGATTCCTGGCCAGGAAATAAAACTCCTCTATCTCCCACAAACATTGATTTGGGACATGTACATATTGCTCCGTCCCATCGTTGCGCTCCTGTCACGGCCATGCCACCCCAGTCTGTCACTGTCAGCACGGTGACAGCCTGTCACGGCCATGTCACCCCGTCAGTCACTGTCAGCACGATGACGGCCTGTCACCCCCGGAAGTGGCGGGCCGCCGCCCACCCTCTCCCGGCGACTCGCCTGATGTCGGCCAGCACCGTCCCGAGTCTGACCGACTGTCACCGCGCGACGGCGGCGGCCGAGCCTCGGGGCAATGCCATTTCCGTGTGGCTCTTCGTCGGCAGAAAATGCCGAGAGAGAACAGGAAAAGCTCTGGTCGGCTCTGTAACCAAGCGTCTCTCTCTCTCTCTCTCTCTCTCTCTCTCTCTCTCTCTCTCTCTCTCTCTCTCTCTCTCTCTCTCTCTCTCTCTCTCTCTCTCTCTCTCTCTCTCCCTCTCTCTCTACTCTCCCTCTCTCGCTCTCTCTCTCTCTCTCTCTCTCTCTCTCTCTCTCTCTCTCTCTCTCCCTCCCTTCTATCTTTCTCTCTCTGTGTCCCTCTCTCTCCGTCCCTCCCTCCCTCTCTTTCCGACCTGACTACTCGTTCTTTCCCAGTTGCTTTCCCTCTCCCTTTTCTCTAACCCTCTAATCCTCCTATCTCCTTACATCACTCTTCTCCCTCTCTCTCCCTCTCTCTCCCCTCTCTGTCCACTCTCTCTGCTCTGCCTGACATCCCCTCCCGTCGACTGATTCCACAGTCGTCGCGGTCGGCCCGTACATTAGGGCCGCCATTAGCCGCCGCTCGGCTGTCCGGCCAGACCTGTTTGCTGGTCCAAGAATGGAACCGTCGGCCGCATACGAATGAAGCGATCTGTATGCAGTGCAGGGCGATTGTGTTGTGTGACCATGGTCAGAGCCTGCTGGACAGCTAGCTGGACAGGGGAGGCAGGATTGGCAGGGTGTTCGAGATGTGGGGACAAAGATGTAGGCGTGGGGGCTATCTAGCTGGATTTTAGGTGGACATCGGGCAGATATTTTAGCTGGGTCTTTACTCTTTGGCGTAGGGATTCCAGTGCAACGGATGTTATGTTGAAAATATGTCGATATTAGCCGTTTTCACGACGGCCATCTGGTACACATTTGGTGCACATCTGGTGCAGATCAGGTGCAGATTTGGTGAAATCAGGTTCGGTGTGTCTCTTAGTAGCTATCAGCTAGTGTTGCACTAATTGCTTATATGCCTGCTTTGTCATATTTTCAGAGAGTATCATCGATTAAAACACTGAAATAAATTCATAAAATAAAGAGATTTGCTGTAAAAGAGAGTAGGTGCAGATTTGGTCAAATTAGGTGCACTCGCCGGATAGCCCTTCGTGAAAACGCCTATTGTGTGACAAGTTGAAACTGCTGAGACGGTATTGGTGGATTATTAACGGAACAGCTGACTCGACTATTAAATTTAGTGCAGAGTTGTTGATAACAGATTGGTGTAGATTTAGCAAAGTTGACACAAACACGATTTAAGGCGGAGTTTTTCGGTGATTAGTTCCACACCTTCCGCAGTTTGGATCATAGATACTCGTTCCTACGTGCGAAAGGGAAAATAGCAATACAAATACAGTGAATCAAGCGTCTGAATTTGCCATTCAAATTAGCATGAAATTGTCAATATTTAATTCTTATTTTGATGAAAATATGACTATAATTTATATCACACGATCTTTCCCAGTTGACTTGTCCTGTAAGCTCGGTCACAATATACTGCCTTTGATCTTGTATGTAGTACCATTCAGCTGGAAAACTTAGCGTAGATCAAGCGAATCAATGCCAATAATGTATCAGAGTAGGAGTGAAACGAGGTGAATTTCCACAACACAAGAATTTCCACAATCAATTCTCGGTATTCTAGATGCGTGATTAGCGGATGTCATGCTCTCATTCTTTTTCAGCATTTAGAGAACATTCCATAGCAAAAAACAGGTTGCATAGTAATTCGTGGGCTATGATAGTTTAACGCTCCAGTCCATTCTACCGTGAAAAAGCGGGACAGATGAGAGCCTGCAGGTGCGGTTAAACTGCACACATTATGCAAAAGAGACAGACGCATTCGGTGGCATAGCGGAGGGCTTCATTTGGTATGCGAACCATAATGACCACTTAAATGACGTTGACGTGAAATATATTTCACGCAGGTAAGTAGTAAACAAATGTTACTATAAAAATATTGCAAACGTTTTTTGTGAAGAAAAAAGCTTGTGATGGCAAATAGGTGAGATTTTAGCATTATTAAAAATCTTATGAAACATTTTTATTTAAACGGTCATTACACCGGACTTTATCTAATAATTGTTGTCAAAGCATTATTTGCAGTATCTGACAACACGTACGAGTGCAGACGTTTCAATTGCTCAAAGTGGTCCGCTTCTGGTATTGACAATCGATCTAACGTCTGTGCAGAGCTAAATTAGAGAGTGCCCTTGGATGTGTGTCAAACACAAAGATACTGATGAGACGTAATCGAACGTTCAATACGGTGAGGGAAAACAAGCATTCTAGTGGAATGTTGTATGGTATTGGTTCATTTCACATTAGAGAAAAGCAAACTTCCCGAACGCAATATACGCTGTGTCACCTGCTACGGAAACATGCCCTATTGTAATGTATAGGTACACTGCAGTCTACGGGGCCTGGGCTGAGGACATACAAACTAACATTGAAAAAAGAAGAATCGGTCCCAAACAAGGTATGATTCATCTCATAAGGCTGGGCTACATGGACTTACTAGCACTCCATACTATTACGATCATAAATGTGTTTTGAAATAATGAAAAGGAGCACTTAACCGATGCAGTTAAAACTTTTATATTCAGTTTGTAGTTGCAATTGTGTGCTCACCAATGAAACAAGTATGTTATGGCCATTTCGTTTGCGAAGTGGCCTTATATATTATGAAATTAAAAATAAATATGAAATAAAAAAGCAAACTTATGCTGTTGACGTAGAAAGTATTCACGTAACACGTCACCTTATCATTATTTATTGCTAAGAGAACATCAATATTGTTGGAATGAAATCAAAGATCCATATGAGGCCAGAGCAGCGCTTCGGAAATTAGCTCGTGCGCTGGCTAGGAATTATCGACATAATCGACCGCTAGCTATATCCGGTTATATCCAGATTGTGGCCAGCGCTGGAACGGACAGTCGATGCGGGAGGGGATTCTTCCGTTACCTAACAGGCGTTCTATGCCGCGGAAAGGAACGCGGGAGATGTTATGTATTTTGCGTATAGGGAAGAGGAGAGCCAAGGGGTGACGACTGGGCTGGCTGCACTCTGCAGTGACCTGGGTAACAGGCCCATCTCCAATCCTCCTAGTTTTTGCAGAAGGGAACTGCGGTAGGGACATGCCTTGCATCTGTCAGGAATGCCTTGCAGCTGCCGGGATAGCTTCAAGGCATGCCGGTAATAGCAAAGGTCTGAATGATGCATTGGGGGCACCGCGGCATGTGCTATCGGCGATCTGCAGCTGAAGAATTTATACAGGTAACTCGAGCTCGTGTAGGCTTGTGTACTTACCTGCCACCTAAGGATATATTATGCAGCCTTTGAGCTGAATACCGGATAGTTTGTAGGTCGTCTTGAACCAGAGTGCGCTGTGTGAAGAAATTAAATTCCATCACAGACGGCGCCTTGTAGGAATGCCGGGCAGTGTCACCCCAAGGGCTTCGAAAACAGTTTACTTCCTAAAATTACTGAGACCTGCTGAATTTAGATTAGTCTTTGTTTGAAACTTGTCTGGCCTCAAGGCCAATGAAATGCTTATGACGAAAATTATGCAATTAGTAATTCTGAAGCGCATAGACGGCTACCAACGAAAGTCAAGGAATGATACCTTACATCCAGCGCTGTGCATCAGAGCAACGCAGAGCTTCATGAGCCTTTTCCTAGTTAGTTACATTAACCCCATGGCTCCCCCCCCCCTGCAGCGGAGGGGGGTCGTCAGTGACAGGAAACAGGCTGTACGTGCCTCAGGCCAGCCGGACGGACGAACGTTTACCCTGCAGGCAAACAGTTTTGTTCTGGCGCGCTCATCGGGCCCCTGTGGTGATGAAATGTGAAATGGCAGGTCGCGTGGGGAGGCGGGCGCCGCCATGGTGGATCGCATCGTTTCGGTGTGGCAGATGAGCAAAGTTATGGCTATTTTATGGCATTAGCTGGGTTCCCGGCGCCGTTGGTGTTATACCTATGTTGACTCACCTACTTTTAGTGGTAGGCGTTGCCACGCCTTTGCTAAAATAGGACTTGCTCATGGCCCCGTTTATTGTCCAATGGTTGACAAGAGTTATCCTGTGTTATTCTGTAAAAAATGCACTATATTTGAACAGTACAATCATGTTTTCCAAAAGCTGATCGTAATATCTAGCGATATATAGGTAAAGTGCTGACGCATGTGTTTCTGTATGTTCCAGGGAAGGCGTTTTCTCGTACCAGTCGGTGTTGGAGAGTCTGGTGGAGTCGGCTTTAGGTGAGTCCATAAGTCGCTGAACGGTAGCCTTGTTGTCTATTTTGCTAGATAATGCTGCAGATTTCAGTGCGTAAATAAAGCTGGAATGTGGGACTTAACATTTCAAGTTCATTTGTCGTCTTGGTAGAATGTCACTGAAACATAGCAAGAATTGCCGTTTCTTATTTAATGACCGAATTTTAGCGTGCAAGGAGCTTTTATTCAAGTTTTATCATTAAAATTTGCAAAAGGCAGGATTAATTGAAATAGTCTGAGGTTGTGTTCCAAATTTAACCACTTTTTACGGGATGCATTTCAAAACTGAACAAAATG
This sequence comes from Amphibalanus amphitrite, assembly GCF_019059575.1. NCBI lineage: Eukaryota > Metazoa > Arthropoda > Thecostraca > Balanomorpha > Balanidae > Amphibalanus > Amphibalanus amphitrite. Next base: position 4,733 of record NW_024883532.1, on the reverse strand, counting down.
GTCAGCAATGATGAAAATATATTATATCTTCCCGTGCCGCATAATGTTTCGCCGCAAGACCAAACCTCCTAGGCCGAAAGTTTCCGCTATTTTGGTACATAGATTACCTCTCGCCCGTGCTCCTCTGCCGCTGTGAGCTGTCTGCGGCGCAGATACAGGCCTGCAGTAACAGCTGCACTGAGCGCCCAGGTTACAGTGCTATTGAGTTTTATGTCGGCTTGTAATGGCCCCACGGGGACCCACTTTGGCTCAGCCCGGACGTAAACTCGTCTGCTCAACCTGATGTCTGTCCCGCACGCAGGACTCTACTAGCAGGGCTTTTCTTGGATGTCAGATAGAAATAATGTAGTGAATGCTAGCTAAAAGCTGATACGCGCAAGAGGAAGATTGTTAATCGGTGTTTTGCTTTTTTCATTCCTTTTGCAGACATGTTGGTAGGCTTAACTACTATGGGCCATACCCAGCTATTCAATAACTAATTTTGGGCTTATCTGATTGGCGCTTAATTTTTGCATAATTTAACGGCTAACATTTCGGTAGAAATTGACTTTGTATATCATTCCTGATGGAATTCATTTAAATAGCAATGACGATGAATATTTATTTGCTAGCTTTCGTATTTTGTCTTTTGTACATAACACTTGCTTTTTCTCCCTCTATGCTCCCGCATATATTTTTTTTTTCATTTTCTTCTTTGCCGGTAAACAGTACGTAAAGGGCTGTATGGAGGACATGCTCGCACGAGTGTGTGTATGTCAGTTATATTTATCTTGGTAGCGTGTTGTAAAGAGTTTAATAAAAGACTTCCTAGGTATCTGCTTCGCTGGATTTGCGAGACTGGTAGAGAATGCGGCCTCATATGAAACTTGTTAACCTTTCTTTAATCAGCGCCACTCTAATTCCACTATCTTATTCCACCTGAACATTCGCCTCGTTCGTAGCGTGTAACTTATTTCAGAGGCGCCGCGTCTAACTTCCCCGTCATTTAGTTTGTCCAAAGTCAGCGTTCCCTTCTCACCAAGTAAATCAAGTCAACAGAGTGAGCTTATTTCGCAGCGGTGCACGCCAAACTCTGGCTTTCGTCGTCGCCGGTCGCTCGGCTAACAAAGTCACCAATCGGGTACCTTTCCACGGGAAAACAAACTAATTGAGGGCCGAGGAGAGCCACGTCAGCAGAAAGTGCGCAGCCTGGGGCGATTGATCCGCAGCTCTAAAGGTGGCGCACGGGCCAGTGGTTTATTAGAAATGTCAACAGGGCTGGATGGGTGTGTAGGTGCCGTGTTGTTTGCAAGGTAAATTTGATTTGCTGATTTCGAGTTTGGAGATCGGTTATTGGGAGGAATTGTCAAGCTTTGATATCTGTGGCGTTGCCTGAAAACTGACTCAGTCAAACTGACTGACAATCAAATTAATCAATCCAATAATCATGTGAAAACCCATAAATTTCTTTCAACACCAGTTTTGAACCAATCGTTCAACAAAAGCTATTGTACCGTTTTCGCCTTATTTGGGACGGAGAGTGGATCACATCCATGATCCAGCTCACTTTCACACAAAAGAAAAGTGTCACAAAGTATTGTTTAAGCGCGGTACATTCGATATGGTTATGTCATTTCTTTGGCTTGTTGCCGTGCAGACTCAACACACGGCACAATGTGCCTTGCGTCGCCGGTCGCCTAGCAGCGCATTCCCGTACACTGGATGGGTATACTGTCCCGCGAGACATCGGCGCAATGCGGCGCAGCCTACCTGCTATCCGACAACGTATCACAGAACAGCGATGGATCCTTGTGAGTTTCTGGCTTTTAGTTGAGTGGTATTTACCGCATGGTGGGCTGAACAAATGTTTCCTTTCACGGCGTTTTCATTTGTCATCGGAAACTTGGAAAGAACATGACTCATTGATATGTTGTGCACTTATTCAAACTTTATTACTACCAATTCACTTTGAAATTTTGTAGCACTTGCGCTCTACCATTTTATTCAACAGACTTGATTGTATTAGGTCGCCCGGTTTCAATTAACCCGCGCCCTGCTGGGGGGGGGGGGGTGTTTGAACACCCCCCTTGTGGTTTTTCGCGAATATCTCAAAAACGGCGGCGCGGAGCGCCGCCGTTTTTGGTACACCTTATCATACATCAATTCTACACATGTTGTGAAAATTTCAGACCAAGGTCATTCAAGGTCAGGTCACCAGGTCACTTGAAGTGACCTCACCTCATAAAAAGTTTCAATGCCTGTCATAGCTACACCGAGTGACCGATCGCTTTGAAACTTTCAGCGACTGCTAAGAGCAATAGCATGTACAAAATGTATATCTCAGAATTTTGATATCGATGACCTAAGGTCAGGTCAATTTTGCGACCTCCCCATTATAAGTCAATGGGAGAAAATTGAAATGCGCCTCCTTTGAACGAAAGACATTATAAACACTCCCAAACACTGAATTACAAGTGGTTTAGACACACTGAACATGAAAATGGTGTCCGTGACCCCTGTTTATGCCCTGAGGTCATCTTAGGTCACGAATGGTATCTAACAGTTTTTCGCAAATAACTTTTGATAGAGGCATGCTAGAGCGATGAAAACGCCTTAGATGTGTTCAGCTCGACGATACGGATCGACTGATATGCAACATGACCCTTTCCGGTCAGGTCATGACCTTGACCTGAGGTCAAATTTTCAAGTTGACCTTTCAAGGTCAAGTTATAGTTCATTCGATGCGTCTTGACAAGAGGAACACGATGCCGGTAAAAGTAAGCTCGTACAAGGCTTGGGTCAAAAGTTATTGCAGAAAAACTGTTTCCGAAAAAATCGGCTATTTTTGCAGTTTTTGCCCCCTGCAGGCAAAACCGTTGACGTTAGATCAAATCTGAGAATTACTCAGAAAGGGCGTTAATAGGGCTATCGAATGCGCTTTTCCGCGGAGCTGTAGCTCTATTGGTTCCCGAGTTATGCGTTGGGTTCTTGGAAATTGTCGACATTCGACCTGGAAATCGGCGAAATTTTGCCTTCAATGACCTCTGGTGACCTGACCTTTGACCTGACCAAAAAATTGACCGAAGTGATTTCGTCATTATTTTTGACGCTCTTTCGAACGCCGCCTTCCGCGTATCGCTACGTGGCCCAGGAGCCGAGTTAGAAGGGGGGGGTGTTCAAACACCCCCCCCCAGCAGGGCGTGGAAATCCAGGACCCCCAGCCGGGCGCGGGTTAAAGCTCCAAATAAAATAATCCCTTGTCTCGATCTACCCTGGCAGTTATCGACCGGAAAAGATCAACTTCTCCAGTAACGCTAAACGAACAACCCATGTTCTATCTAACCAACACCTATACCTACCCGAGCCCCCAGCCCGGTATCAATTGCGGGCTTCATTAACCGCCGCTCGTTCTCTGGCTCGCTGTCACTTTCTGTGTAATATCACCGAGCCGTAGGTGGCGTAGTCCGCACCTCCCGCATCGATTTTAGCTCCTGCCGGCCGCCGAGCGAGCACTGAGGCTCAGGGCAGACGCGCACTAAACCGCAGCTAAAAGGTGTCGCGCCGGTCGGCTGATTAATGACGTCACTGGGTGTTTAATTACGGCCGCGCGGATCGGTGCCGCAGTGGGGGGCAGGTATTGGGATGCTCTTTGAATTCGGCACGGACAGAATAGAAGAAGACGTGATAAAAATTATGAAGTTCATTGATTTGTTCTAATAATGTTGAATGATACGATATTTGTGATACTTCTAGCTTTGGCAAATTAGACCTCACATACATTTTTCTTAATCAGGGTATCGATGAAATCCTACAAATGCATACGCGAATGAGCTCAAGCAATCGTACGGTATCTTCTAAAAGCCCCTGTTAATCATGGAAGACGCTGGTGTACTCCGTGGGCTCGTGCGGGCGCAGTCGAGTACGTTGAGAAGCCTGGTCGTGCTTCTGTGGCGCTCTCTCCGGCTGGCAGAGCAGATATGTCTCCGGCTGGTCGTTCTCCGGACTATATTGATGCAGGGTCTCTCTGTGGATGATTTAGAGAGCCATACATCAGATGTGACGCTGGCGTTCGGGGGACGACGCGGAACGGTATAAATACTACGGTAGTATGGAAGATCACGGGGTCTAACGCGAACTTTCTTTGGTAAACAGGAGGCATTAGTGGTAGATTGAGGGTGTTAGCAATAATACTGGTTGAAAAAAGACGCCATTCACTATTGCATACATGGATTCAGCAGAAAGTTCGTGAGGAAAATACACATCAGTATGCGATTTTTTGCCACATGGAAGTGTGATGCATCAGTGTAGATAGATACCATATTGTGGCGTTCTTATAAAGCGTCAATGGCATTTTTCCTGCAGATCAGAGCAGCGCCGCATGGAGCCGGTGTCTGCTCGCCATACCCCCGGACGACTCGGCGGCGCAGTCAGCTGACTGCGCTGATAACGTCATTGGGATGAGACAGTGGCGGCGCAGTCTGCTGGAGCGACTCGGCAAGGACAACGTCGTGCCTATAAGGTGGGAATAATGCCACTTTTGGAAGGATGTTGAAGAAAGGGATGTGAGCATGGCGATGATTTATAACTAATTAACTAGTAAAATAGTGTCCCTTAAATGGGAACAACATTGAAGTCTCTCGGTCATGCAATCGCAGGAAGTACAAAATGTGAGTAAGGACCCCCAGACCTTATCGTATTGAGTGCGGCACAAAGCGTTCGACCCTTCTCGGCCAGTTACCCCGCACTCAACTCCA
>NW_024883531.1:0-71376 GCF_019059575.1 Amphibalanus amphitrite | reverse complement strand
TTTGACTCGTACGTTATGAGGCAATCTTTCTGAGCCGTCATTTGAGTGAAACCCACCAGGTTATAGCATTTTTAAGAGCTGGGATCCATCACTTAGACGCTCATGCAAATCTGAAACCTTCTCGGTGCAACCGATGATAAGGTTATAATGCCGTCTGGAGCCTCGGAGAAGGGATATTTCTCAATACGCCGATAAAGGTGCTATTGCGAGGCCAAAGGCTGTTGAAAATTTGACGAGCCCAGCATTCCCTCAAGTGCTCTTGTGTGGAGCTGAGGCTCGAGTCTGAAGGAGCCAGCGTTGTGCGCTGTGTGTATTCAGCTGCTCAACAGGGTGTACTCACTTACACAGTAGTTAATACACAAAACACGCAAAGCCAGAGGTCAAATCGTTGCAGCGTTTGTGACGGTCGTTTGCCTCTCTGTGGAAAGAGACTGACAGATGACAGTTTACAGAAGCTGGCAGTTGTTTTGAGAAGACTGTCAATTCGTGTACGAAGGCTGTCTTTCTGTGCACGGTCGGTAGGTGTATGGAACTGCCAGCCTTTGTCTAGACTCAGTCTGTGTACCAGTCAGTCAGTCTGTGTACCGGCAGTCAGTCAGTCTGTGTACCGAACTGTCAAATCGGAAACTGCCACTGTGTACACACTCTGCCGAGTCTTTCTGTGCTTTCAGTCGTCTGTGTGCGGCAGCTTTCTCGCTGGCGCCAGGCCTGTGCCCTCGGTGGCTCGTTTGGGTCGTAATTGGCTGTTGGCCGAGGCGAGCTGCGTTATACGGTCTCCGTGTCCCCGGGGAATCGGGGCTGCTGTGCCAGCGCTCCGGCTGACATCCGGAGAGACTGGCTGCCTTAGAGGCTCTCTTCGGTCTTATACTGGTGTTCTCCAGTATTTACTGGGACTTACTGACCGTCTAATTCAGCTTGCTTTGCTACGGGATTGAGTCAACCACGTTACGCATTCACTTCCAGCGGTTTCAAAGCTCCTGTGTTGTTACGGTTGTTTCACCCGCCTGCATTACGTTTTTGTCACCGATTTGTGTCGCGTATTTTACGCATTTGTGGCTGCATCAGTTTCAAAGTTTGTGTTTTTGTTAGGGTTTCTTCACTGATAATATGTTTGTTATAGTCCTAGGTACCTGTCGTGGTTGTTACGGCTGTTTCGGTGGTGTTTGTTACGGCTCTTTCTGTGGTGTTTGTTACGATTCAATTTGTGGTGTTTGTTACGGCCCCTATGTCGTGTTTGTCACACTGCCCTGTCGTGTTTGTTAAGTCTCGATCGTCGGTGTGCGGCAGGACCAGTCGATCGACTGAGATCGGTTTCCGTCGCTGCAGATGCAGAACCAATTAGAGGCACCGATCGTCGGTCGGTGCAGTGACGGCGACTTTCTGCGCGCGCCCGGCCCCGACGCCGCCTAATTGGGTCCGCGCGGCCGCTCCGTGATCCCTACTGAGCACCTGGACGGCCATGTAACGATCGGCTCCGGCCTCTCTATCCGTCTATATTCCTTTTGAGATGACATATGAGTAGTGGCGCTGAAGGCCGCGCTCGGACGCGGTCGGTCGGATGTCGCGCGGTGCCGGGACGCAGTCGATGGACGCGTTGCCTTGGTGACGGCTGTTTGGAAACGGTGGATGAAGAGCCTGGAGAGGGTGACGTGTAGAGTCGGCTCCTGCTCTGCCCACTCTGCTCCGTCCTCTGATAATCTGCTCCCTCAGGCTACTCTGATGGAGATTTCCTGTCCGCCTGTCGATCTGTTGAGTGTTGATCTGGCTGGCTGGCTGGCTGGCGCTTTCCGTTCGTCTCACGTCTGTACGTCTCTTCCTCCTCTCACTTTCATTCTGCTCTTCTATCTCTCTCTCTCTCTCTCTCTCTCTCTCTCTCTCTCTCTCTCTCTTCCTCTCTCTCTCTCTCTATCTCTGTCTTCTCTCCTCTCTGTCTGTCTCTCTCTCTCTCTCTCTCTCTCTCTCTCTCTCTCTCTCTCCTCTCTCTCTCTCTCTCTTCTCTCTCTCTCTCTCTCTCTCTCTCTCTCTCTCTCTCTCTCTCTCTCTCTCTATCTCTCTCTCTCTCTCTCTCTCTCTCTCTCTCTCTCTCTCCTCTCTCTCTCTCTCTCTCTCTCTCTCTCTCTCTCTCTCTCCTTGATGCGATGAGCCTTGGCTTTATATCCTCGGCCGGTCTCGTAGCCCGAATCAGTTCGGTCCTCTGCTTCCATTTGTCAGTTCTGCGATGCGTGCTATCAGCCTGCCCAGAGCCGCTGGCTGTCTTAGATGTTAACCTGTTTGTGAAGTCGGGCCGCACAGCTCAGCTGTGGTTGAGGGCGCGTGGTCTCATCTTGCTGCAATAACCCGAAGGAATGGGTCAAGGGCTATTAACTGGGGATAAATCAGTGCTTATTTCTTGGTGTCTTTGTCTGCTCAGTGGCGAATCACCCCCCTCATTTTCCCCCTGGACAGAGGCTACCGCTATGAAAGCTATTCTGTCTCACGACTTTGCCACAGCTACGACAATGTCAACCTCTCTGATGACTGTTGACTTTCCGTGTTGAGGTATGCAAACGACCCGCCTTGAAGGTCCGTGTCATGCAAATTTGCCAGGAAGGCTGGTGTCTTATGTCAAGCACATTTCTCATGTACTTGAATCGTTAATGTTGGTGACATCACCTACGACAGTCTGTCTACATTCCCTGTAGCGAATCTATTTGAGGTCTTGTGTTGATCCCGCCTCCACCATGTCAGCCTCAGTAACAAACCCTATCTCAGATGAGCCCTTTCCGTCCCTCTTTGTGTCAGTCTCCACGGCAACCGAGTCAAACCCCCGTCCCCCTCCGTGCTACACCCGGTCAATTCCTTCGTTTCTCCCCCACCGTAAACCCCCTGATTGCCAATCGCCTTTTCCGTGTCACCTTCTCTCGTGTTTCCCCGTGTCAACCCCGGTCGCCTCCCACCCCTCCTCCGGTCCCCTCCTCCTCCAGGATTTCCCCCTCCGTGTCACCCCCACCGGTAACTCCCCGTCTTCTTCCGCCCCCTCCGTAACCCCCCTCTCCAGTAAACCCCTCCCCCCCGTGTCGCCGCCTCCGCGGCGCGGTCGGCCCTGCCGTGTAATCAGGACGCCCATCGTCCGGCCGCCGGACGCAGGCTACCATTGATTGACCGGGCCGACAGCCGCCGCTCGGGCGTCGGCCTGGAGACGCCACTAGCCGACGGTGGGGGTGGGGTTGGGGGGCGTGGTGGGATTGGTTGAAGTGGGGAACGGTTTGGTGGGAATGGCGTGGGATGGGGATGGGCGTGGTAAGCTTGGGTGGGTGTGATGGGGTAGGGGTGGAGATGGGACTTAGTTGGATGAGATCGGATGAGTTTGGGGATGAAGTAGCCCGGGATGGGGTTGGATGGGAATAGAAATAAACTGACTTGTGAATTGGTTGGGATTAGGCTTGGCCTGATATGTCGGATTTGGGATGCGGGGACGGGTTTGGAATGATGGGGCACCTGGTCGTGATCGAATGAAGGTGGGCGTGGTTTGTTGGGATAGACTAGGGCCGTGGCCTGTGGGGGATTGGGGACATGATGGGATGGATCTGGACGCGGCGGAATCCATACATCTGGTAATTGAAAGACTGAGCACGACTGTCCGGAGACGTCGCCAAATTGAATTAGCCAGGCTGCAAGTTGGTCAAAGGCTCGTCAAAGACCGTTCAGAGGCCGATCATTTCGATTTGAGCTCAATCTGAGGCCAATCAGAGTTAAATCAGTTCCGTTTAGTGGTCGGTCCACAAAGTTACACAGTTCCACCAAGAGATCGATCAGTTCAGATTTCAGATAGATAGATAGATAGATAGATAGATAGATATTTATTCACAAAAGGTCCACTCAAAAGTGTGGCTTTTCACTTCCGCACGTCACAAAATAAGACATGAGTAAACATTCACACGCAGCTACGTAAACAGGGTTAAAAGGTTAAAATGAACTAAAAGAAGATAAAGAGCACCAGTTACATAGGAACATCTAAAATTATTCAGTTACCGGACGCCGACCGCTCGGACCTCAGGTGTCTTTTCACGGCTGCCCTGTTCACAGTGCCCTGCGTTCTGCGCACGCTGTTATAGCCCTGCACGGCGCTATAGCACAGCCGATTCCGCCCCGCCTCCGTATGTATGCTCGGCAGTGACAAGCTGTCGGCATCTCGAGTGTCGTGCTGATGCAGCCGGCTCGCTGGGGGACCAATGGTTTCAGCAAGCACCGCTGGCACACGGTGTGTCACAAGTCGATGTACGGACATAATCCTGTGGTACTGAATAAGCTGCTCAGCAGTGAGCCATCTGACATGACAAATGACGTCAGCAACGCGCTGATGTTTGCGTCGCCCGCTCAGCACTCGCGCGGCAAAGTTTACCAGCTTTTGTAGCCGACGCTTCTCCGTCTGACCACATACGCCGAACACCGACAGACAGTACCGCATCGCTGACATCATCAACGCGTCGATCAGATACTTGATCGTGCCGCGAGGCAGGACATGTTTTGCATTGTTTAAGGCGAGCAGCATTCCTGTGCATTTTTGAACGATCAGGCTGACGTGAGACTGAAAAGACAAGTTTCGATCAAAAATGACGCCTAGATTTCGCACCTCTTTGGTAGCTCGAATGGTCGATGCATTAAATTTCACAGACACATCAGGAGTAAGAGCAAGTAATTGTCTACTCCCAAATACCATTAACTCAGTTTTTGCAGCGTTCACTTTCATTCCATGGTGACAGAACCAGTCAAACAAACACTGCAGAGCAGTTTCGATCCGACTGACCAGGGCAGGTAGGTCGCGTCTCTTTCCACTAGTCCATATCTGTGTATCATCAGCAAACTGAACTATGCGCACTGAGTCTGGAACGTGCAGGCACAGGTCATTGGCAAATATGCACCAGAGAACGCAACTCATCGATCCGCCCTGGTAAACGCCAACCGAATTCTCCCTGATAGACGATCGAGATACGGATCCAAGAGCACTATTTGTAAGTTGTACTTGTTGGGTATGTCCTTCCAGATAATGTTTGATCCAAAAAGTGTCTATTCCGTACAGAGACAGCTTTTCTAATAGCTTATCGTGCGGTACCATATCGAAACACTTTGACAGGTCTACCATAGCCCACAGAGTGATTTCACTTCTGTCCATCGCTCCGAGTATGTCGTCTGTCACCACGTGAAGAGCTGTTTCACACGAATGCTGCCTTCTGTATCCGTGCTGCGCCTCGCTCAGTAGGTGATGTGACTCCATGTATGATGTGAGCTGAAGTTGGGCCGCTCTCTCGGTCACTTTCATGATGGCCGGTAGCAGCGAGATTGGGCGCGTGCCCGACGGATCAGATGGTGCCTGCTTCCCCTTCGGAATTGGTGTGATGATTGCACGTTTCCATGCGCTGGGTACTTGGCCAATCAGATGCCGCTCAGTTCGCCTGGAGGTCAATCAGATGCCGGGCAGACAGCTAGAAGTCGGTCAGAAGCCTCTCAGTTTGACCATAGGTCACTCAGAGGTCATTCAGAGATCATTCAGAGGTCAGTCAGATACCTCTCTCGGGCCGGGGGTCAGTTGGAGGCGGCCATTTGCTCCGCTATCGATCGGCCCCTCGATGACGGCTGTGGGGAAACGAACCGTGCCGGATTAAATGACGCCGAATCAGGCCGGCGACTGATCAAACGGACCAGACAGCGCTGGCCGGCCGGTCCGGCTCGGGTCGGCCTACTGCTCGATGGGCGCGGCGGCCGGCCGGCTGGTCCGCGTCGGCCTACTGCTCGATGGGCGCCGCTGTGGACGGCGCGGCGGCCAGTCGGATGGTCCAGCCGGCGCTCAGGCTGCCCACAGAATGTCAGTGATGGCAGAGAACGCTAAAGGGTTCTGTTTTACTATTATTTACACTTATACATCTAACATTTTGAGACGATTGCCAATTGTTGCAGTTGTTCACTCTTTTCTCTTTTTTTTTGTAGGATATTTACTTCGTTACGATTTCACCCTGCCTAAAGCACATTCACTGCGTAATAATGGGCGCATAATGGCATCACTCTCGACCCGTCCCTATATCTACCCAGCGAACAAGTACCAGTCGTACCCTCAATACCCCGCGGGGTCGCACCGTGCCAGCCCCCTGCTCTGTGGTCGTCTGGGCCACTCGGGGCCCATTGCCGGTCGAACGGTGCAGCTGTGGCCGTCGTCAGCTGGTACAGGGACCCGCAGTTGCTTCTGTACACACTAGTATTTCAGCGTATTCTTTGCCTGTGACACCGTTGGAGGCGAATTGGGAAATGATTGTGTGCTTATTAAAACCACCATCTGAAGGGCTTTAAACTGATGTGCTGCTCTCCTAATTCAGTGAACTTTTTATGGCTATATCAGCAAAACATTGTTTTCAGCGCTTTTTCCTGTCCCATTCCTTCTGAAACCTGGAACCGCTTATTCCATTTACTCCTGCCATCTGACGATGGTCGTGCTGACTACTAGTTCCGGCGCTAGTTACTGCTCCAGTTTTGCACCCGGCACAAACTCAGGCGGCACCGGGCCGTGGCTCGACCAGGGGAGGGTCGGACCGAGCCGACTGCCTGGGGCGCGGTTAGATCGGACGCTCTGCTGGGGAAGGGGACGGGAGTGAGGGGAAGGGGAGGTGGTCACGTGGTCCGTCCAAGCTCGCAGACGGCCTGTCCTGCGCCCAGCCATGTTCCGTGATCCAAAATGGCACGAGAGCTGTGGAATGCCTGGAGGAGACGCTTCGAAAGCGAATTTCAGCAGCACTAATTTACCATATTCTGTGGAGATAAATGAATATTATCTTAATGCAGAAAAAAAAATTATATGCCTAAGCTGTATAAGCTGTATCTTTTTAAAAGTTGTAAATAGGATTATTTTTAGGGACTTATAGGTTTCGTATACACAGTGAATTATGTTACATTAAGCCGTTTCGCTGTTATGGTTACTAACTGAAGAGTTATCCTTTTTTTCTCACAGGGAATGACAATACAATAACAATACAAATAAAACAGACGTTTCGCACAAAAAGTGCCTCCGTCAGTGGCAAGAAATAAGTAATTAGGCATGCATGTTTTCTTTCGATAAAATCGATGAAGTAGTTATTTTTTAAGATATATTTTCAGCAGTTTTTTAAGCACATCATGGAAGCTTATAAACATTTGTGTATTTTATCGGCAACCCGGCTGGCCAGACCGAGACGGTGCCGCATATAGTTCTCATCGATGTTAAACCTATACACTTATTTTTCTCCACTGACGAATGCACGTTGTTGTCCGAAACGTTTGGTTTTATTCGCATTGTTTTTATATTGTCATTGTCCGTGAGAAAAACATACCCATATGGACTGGTCTCAGTTCATGTAGAAATTGTTGCATATTAATAACACAGATAAAATGAATATTAGCCCTCACCACACATATAAGTACAGGTAAGTAGACCGCGCCCCCTGTTTTTCACCAATAAATCGCGGCAAAGCGAAGGATTGCGACGATGCTTTGGTGCCCTGGAGTTAATCAATTTTACAACTTCCCGGAAAATTAAATAGCCCTGATAATTTTTGCATCTTGTCTGAGAATTTTAAATCCCTGAACCAAATAACCTTTAACCTGTGATTATTTTTCTCAAGATCATGTCAGGCCAGAATAGCAATTGAAAGTCAGCGCACATCTGTGTGTTTCCATAGTCGTTTCGTGATTAGCAACGTGACAACATGTGAAATATGCTATCTAATGTTTGTCTCATTGATTGTTGAGGGTGCCAAGGTCACGTGAAACTCAAGTTAAGGTCATTTACTTGAAATGATCTCGGTCAACTTCCTTAAATTTACACCTTTTTACTGTGGTTTTTAGGAAGTGTTGGTTTGAAATTTAGCACTCATTTTAGCATTTGAAAACTAGGCATACTTAGGTATCAGTTATAGTGCCTATGCAATATGTTGCAAGGCTGTAAGTGCTGGTTAACCCTCGCCCGTATTGGTGTTTTTTTCCAGCCGCGAACGTATAGGGGGGGGGGGGGGGGTCCGTTGGACCCCCCTCCCTTGCCGTTTCGCCCCTGATCGAGCTAGAGCTTCGCGGAAAAACGAGCGTGTTGCCCGTGACGAGAGGAAGCCGATGATACCCAATTTTAAGGTCCTAGGTCATTGGTTGACCTTGCAGGTCAGGTCAATGACCCCAAAGGCGGAAAAATCGGGACCTGTTAGAACGTCGTAAAGTGTGGCTGCTAAGAGGGTTTTCGGGATGCTGATCACGAATACCATGTTAGTTTTGATTACAGATGATGTCTTCATGTATTTAGGCCAGGTCGGGTCAGGTCAGGTCAGGTCAACCAGTAAGGGTATTCGTAGTAGGTGGCAACCGCCTCTGACAGCTTCGTAACATGTTACGAAGGCACCAAAACTGCTTCGTAAATGTTCATATGGTTGCTAAATTCGAATTCAGCTCCAAAAACTGGCCTAGAAACATGTAAAACTCGAAAAAGTGAACCGAGGTCATCAAAGGTCAATGACCTGACCTTCAGGTGACCTTGACACCCACCCTAATGCATGGGGGCAACATCATATCACATGTTTGAACGCTTGAAACCACGAAAAGACTGCAAACGCGCGTCTAATGCGAGCCGACACACGCCGAATCTCGATTCCAGCCAAACATGGTCTCGAAAAGTAGGTCACAGGTCAAAGGTCATTTGGGTCAGGGTCATGAAATTTTCAGGGTAGGTGTGAAATTGATGAACGCGAGGGTACTGAAAGTTTCGTCGCGATCGGCCGCTTTTTACGCGAGTTATTCGCGAAAAACCATGGCGGGGGTCCGTTCGACCCAGGCGCGGATACAAGGGGGGGGCCATGGGGGCCATGGCCCCCCCCCCTTGGCCGATTTTTTTTCAAAAATAAAATAAAAAGTTAAAAAGTTAAAAAGCTGAAAAGGGGGCCTCCTGAAAATAAAGTGGCCGAAATCCGATGAGTTTTTCTTTTTTAACCTACCCACTTAGTTATTTCTTAGAAGACTAGCTGAGAAGACTTCTTTGTTAGAAGATTGGTAAAGCTTTTCATAACTTGGAGGTCTCTTATACTCACAGAGATGACCACTTTTACAGGGCCTCCTAACCTGCACAGAGGGCCTCCAAGCCTGCACAGATGTTGAGATGTTGCCTGAACAGCTAGATAAGCTCAATAGACGCAGTTTTTTTTTTGGGGGGGGGGGGCCAACAAGTGGGAAGATGGGGCCTCCAACAGGTGGGATTATGGGGGGCCTCCTGGTTTCTAATGGCCCCTCCCTTGGAGATTTTCTGGATCCGCCCCTGGTTCGACCCCCCCCCCCCCTATACGGGCGAGGGTTAACATTCTATGGATAGCCGGCAGAACGCCTAATGGGTGATCTGGCGTGACCCGTCCTACCCCAAATGCTTTGATATATCATCTTTGATCAAAGCAAGTGCAAATTCGGAGTCAGAAGCAAGCCAAGTCCCAGCAAACTTCACTTGTAGAAATTCTAGCAGGACCCAATTTTTCGTGCTTTTGGGTTATTAACCTGATCTGGGAGGTCAACCAGTGACCTAGGATCTCAGCATTGACCAGGACATAAAAATAATTGGCTTTCTCTCGTCAGCGATGACCAGGGCCCTCAAATCATCGGATTTCTCTCGCCACGAGTAGCTCGCTCTTTTTTATTGGCTATTCATGAATGGCTGAGGTTTCTACGCCCCTCCGCTACATATAAGACGCTGAAAAGAAATGCCTAAGTGGGTGAGGGTTAAATATCGATTGGTTTTTAAGTGCCGAAGCCCGAAACACTTTAATTTACTTCGATAGCAATTTTTTAAGACCAACGAGCTCGAATACTACTTCTTGAACAAAGTAAGCACCACATAAAATGAATCGTAAGAGAAGCGGCTCAAGATTAAGGAGCTATGAGACACTTAATAAAAACGGCATAGGTTAGAAACTGCACCTAACTTGCACCGGTTTTTAAACTTTTTCGTTGCAGACTGGTAGATTAAATTTTAGGATTGATTTCAGCTGATGCTCAAATGGAGCTATTCATTCGTTCATTCATGCGACCATCCAATTCCATTCATAAAAGAAGCCAGTGACAAAATTGTTCATTTTAGATAAGTGTGAAATACAAACTCAATAAAAGTTAATGATACGGTAAATTTGACAGCTTTTATAAATAACAGACAAACAACTTTAACAAATCAAAGTTGAGAGCCCCAAATAGGGGAGAGTAAGGTAAGATGAGCCAAGGGGCAAACTTAGCCACCCCATGTTTCTCAGCTCCTATGGCGCTAATTGACTTGAGCTTCCATGTGCCGTTCGCTTACGATGCTGCAGTCTTTCACGTGAGACGGCAACGTTCTCACGCTCAGCACCCGGTAACATGTGGTATCGCCCCTGATAACTAAGACATGTTTTGCCTTTAAAATGAGATGGTTGTTATCTGCGGTGCATGGTTATTTTCCTTAGCGGGTGTCATTAATCGAAAATGGCCACGGGTGGGGCAAGATGAGCCATTTTCACCTGGGGGAAGATGAGCCGGATAAGCCATTGTTGTCTCCGCTGTCGAAAACCAAACTGAGCTGCGCTTGTTTCTGCTGAATACAAATGGTAGCAAATTGTTTTTCTTTGTTGATTACACAAGTTGTAAGTGATTTGCAGATTATCTGAAGGATAAAATGATTTCTTCCGTGATAGAAAATTGACGAGCTATTGGAAGGCTTAAAACAGTCACTTTTTGATGGAGGAAAAAACTTTGCCATAAGTATCTATGCCATGGAGTACATAAAAGAGCCCACTCTTCGCCGCGCCCGGGAAAAGAAAAGGTTCGCTTTTTCTATCCATGCTCAACTTTCCCCACGACGTGTCTCAGCTTACCCCGCCCATGGGGTAAGATGAGCAACGTGCAAGATGATTTTTGACGTAGCCTTTCCAGTACAAAAATAAGCGGTATGAACATTTCTGGCCACCATTACATGCGCAAATGACCACTCTGTCCGTCCAACCCGTAAACGCAGAAAAATGATCATTAAGTTAGCCTGTAGCTTACGAAAAACAAAAAGCGGCTCAACTTACCTCATTCCCCCCTACGTAACACATTTGAGAGCATTTTTTAGGCCATCACAGTATTTGTCAACAATTGTTGTTTGGGGGACTGGGGAGGGTGGTTACTGGCTCATAATCTGTCCCCCCCCCAAAAAAAAGAAGAAAGAAAACGAAATCGATCATCCGCGAAAAGAACTATTGAGCTCGAACCAAGATGACGAATCGATTTATAGGTATGCAGGATGACTAACGATGCCACTTTTTGACTTCTTGTGTCAAATAAATTCCATCATCTGGATAGCACGTCAACATTCTATTTGACATTTTGCAACAAACGTATACTATTTGGCGCGACTAGCCTCATAAATGTTCTGAAACTAAACCGTTTCTTCGCAATTAACTTGAACCACGTCATCCCAGCTTATGCACGACAAAAATAAAATAATGCTTCAGGATCAGTGGCCTGAATTCCAATGCTTAAAGTTTACTCAAAACCGGTGTGGCTGAGGCACTCTTCGCTACATCCCGTGACGGCCACCATTGTGTTGCATTTTTCGGTAAGCTATAAGTTAATAAGGAAAGGATTGGTGAGTGGGTTGAAACAGCCCTCACCCTCCACCCCCCCCCCCCCCACCCCCCTCCTTCTTCTGGAAACATAAGTAACCGAAAGATCTGGCGATGGTTTATCCACCTCCTCTGCCGCCGCGCTGCGAGGCCTCGATTCGTTCGGTATGTGGCTTCCTGAGCGGTCCTCCCCGGAGGCAAGGTGAAAGGTCATGGCCTGTATCAGAAATTTATACGTTGCTGAATATGTTTTATAGTTCTTCCAAGGCCTTGGACACCGTTTTATTATATCGGATAAGCATTGCAATTTCTTGTCAATCAATACATCTAAAGAAAACTTTATCATAATCTCATACTGCGGCAATTGTAGTTCTGCTTACGGTTGCCTCTTTATGATACGGGCCACCACCACCTCCACTGCGCTGGAGCTCTGGCGTTCTACCCCTCCCCGCTACGGACCGGCCCTCGGGCTAGGTGTGTTAGTACTGAGCGCAAACCTGTAGTAGTCACGTGGCTTTCATTCACGTAGCGGGAACGGAAGCTATAGGCGATACCAAGGACGGGCTCTGGGGAGGCAACCGGAGCGGAAAAATAGCACGATAGTAGTTTTGGAAGAATATCTGTTGTGGTAAGAGGAATTATACAAAACATACGTCCTAGGAGCAAACATGTGTTATTCCTCCATACTTTGCACTACATTTCTTTTCTCCAATGGCCAGCACTTGGCAAATAATAGCGCAATTCTAAATTGGTCATATATGTGTACAGTAGCAACTGCGGGTCCCTGTACCGGCCCGCCGAGAGTCCCCTGAGGTCGGACCCCGTCAATGGAGTGTTGTCAGGGCCGACTGCTGTCAACAGAGTGGCGATGGCCGGTCAATTGTTTGTTGTTTGAGGCCAGTCTGTCGCAGGTTTATTGTCTGCGGCTCATCGATATATTGTCTGGGGCAGTCTGGGGCTAGTTTATTGGTCTGAGGTTGTGTTACCGGTTTATTATGTGGACCACTCATAGTCAAGCGTAAACAGTGATATCTCTGAGAAGTACCGGGATGTTGTCTGAGGCTGGCAAATCATCGACGTCCCCTCCCACTGGAATATGATCTGTGACTGACTACCGTTACCAATGTATTATAATCTGGGACGGCTGCTGTCTACGGTATACACATAATGTGTCAGGCCGCTATTACTGACATATCACCTGGATCGGACTATTGTTACTTACTGATATATGAGGCACAATACTGTTCCCGATGTATTGCTAAGATACGGGAAACGTTTGTCGCTGCTGTATCGTTTTGGCCGCTCTTTGCCACGGTACATTGCCCGGACCATAGAGATCTTATAATATTATAAGATCTCTATGCCCGGACAGCCCTCTTACACCGTGTATTGCCAAGAACGGACCACCATAACTGGTGTATTGTCCCATAACGGGCTATTTTAAACGGTATATTGCCCTGGGTCGGCATTTTCTAACAGGAATATTGGCTAGGATATGGCTTTGTTATATTGTTTGGTACAGTCGATTGGGCCCGTATTTTGTCTGAACTTTGACAAGGGTACCTATTTTCTGGTGCCGATATCGAAGCCGGTACGAGACTGCTTGTCTTGTCTTAGGACGCCCACATGTGGCCCTGTGACTGTGTGTTCTCCTGTGTGGTCCTGGTTGACCTGATGTGACTTCGTCTTCTCCAGTATGATCCCATTGACCATGCATGATCTAATGTGACCCTTTGTGACCTCAGGTGACATTGTGTGACCTTTTCGCCAGGTGATCATGGCTACCAACCGTATCGACATCCTGGACTCTGCGCTGCTGCGGCCGGGCCGGATTGACCGGAAGATTGAGTTTCCGCCGCCGAACGAGGAGGCCCGCCTCGACATCCTGCGCATCCACTCGCGCAAGATGAACCTCACCAGAGGCATCAACCTGCGCAAAATCGCCGAACTGATGCCCGGCGCATCGGGCGCAGAGGTCAAGGTCGGTATAACGGGGTCAAGGTCAGTATACCGGGGTCGAGGTCATTATAGCAGGGTCAAGTATGGTGAGGTTGAGGTCATCCTGATAAGTTGAAGTTCAGTAACAGCGCTGCGTACAAAGTCAGACAATGTTTGTGTTGCTTGAAAAGAGGGAAGTGTAATACAATTTTGTACGTATTCGTTTCCTCTTTGCGGTCTGCAAACGTTTTTTTTTTTTGCGTAGCAGCATATCCAAAGACACACTGTAATTAGATCCCATCAGTCTTAGCTGGAACAAACCGGCTTATCCATTAGCTAATTTTTGTCGGGAAGGAGTTGCAGTTCCTTAAACATGCATCCGCATCCGCTTGGAAATGAAACATGTCCACCCTCGTGTGAGTACCGTAAGATCCAAGTATACCGTCTGTTTTTAGCGAGTCCATTATCTTTATTTCATTCGGTTGTTACCATAGGCTATGTGACGTAGGCTATGTGCGGATGCCGCTCGATTCCTCACCTTGGGTATCTCGGCTCGAACCCCTCTGTATGTCTCTGTTACCGTGCCGCAGGCAGAAACTTCCCAACTTGGTAACAAGTTGCGTCAAAGTAAACTGATTTAATCAAGTTGTGCTGCTACCCGGTCGTAAGCAGCTTTGCCAGTATAGGGTAGTGTGGGGTAATTTGAACATATTTTTACGTACTCTCCGTTGTACCAAATTCCAGTTCAACCCTGGATGAAGAAAAACTGCTTCAGTAGCGCAAGTGTCACTTGCTTTCACCATGCAAGCCTCATTTTTGGACGAGCCGAGCATACCTTGAATAGCATAGCCTCACTTCTCCACCAAGTCACGGTGTGTTCAAAGTGCCCCACCGTGGGGTAATTTGAACATACTGCCTTTACCTGTCATAAAAACGATAGTCTCGCCAGCACCGATGTTGTTTGACCCATAAACAAATAGGCAGAACAATTCTAAACATACCTTCACTTCAAAAATCAACACAACAGCAAAAATAACAGTTGCAGAGTATCAATATCTGCACGCTGCACACCGGTCAGTTGACAGAATTCGCCCCTCTTCAATTAACAGAACGTCTATCATTTTTGTTCGATAAAAACTCTCCCAACCGTACTACATCTGTTAAAGTGGTGCCAATCGAAACCTGGACATTTGGAGTTCTGATTTTGTCCAAAGTCCAATTCGGAATTGGTTGGACAAAGGTAGCAGACTGGACAACATTGGACGATGGTTTGCTACACTTCAGCGCTTTTTATAAAGTAATCGTGCATAGCATTGATTGGCGAATGGAAAGCTTGTTAAGCTCTCAATATAATAACACTTTTCGGCTGGTAAAATTACATGATAAGCAATATAAATGACGGTTTTGAGTGTTGCTAGCTGCATAATTTTCGGACATATTTGGACAAATAGTTGACTTTAACATTTTTGGACGGAAAATCAACAAACATGCCGGACATTAGACGGATATTAGACGTAAATTTTCTAAAACTGGCATAACTTATCTGCTACTGCCTTGGGTCGAAAATATTGGCAAAAAAAAACTGGGAGCGTTGTTTTTTTCGGAGCTATCCCTGTCTTCATTCAAATTCTCACACTATGTTCAAATTACCCCACGCTAAAAGTTATTTTGCCATTAAAAAAAACACGGTTCAAAAGCAAATTTCTTGGATTGAAGGCACTGATTAGGTCATTATACAACAAAAGCCGTTGCGTATTAGGCGCTAGCAATACAAGATTTTGCGCTGCATTGAAGTTGCAATGACGTGTTGTTAGGCGTTTTCCCTTGCGAAATTAATTTTTTACACTGTGCGTCAACATCTTCATTCCCTGAAACTTTAAACCCCGTTCATATGATAGCCCTTTTAGTTACGATAGTTTCTCTCATTGGTCTTATTGTCATGCCACTTATGGATTTTCCGTAATTTTCTGTTATTCACACTATGTTCAAATTGCCCCACATGTTCAAATTACCCCACCCTACCCTAATGGAACCTTTTAAAAAGCCGCGCTTCTTTTGAATGGTTTCAAAGAGCACATTTCTCTAGCTTGCAATATCTTTTTATCCCTTCAATTTGACACTAAATGGTGTAAATTAGGTAACTTATGTAAACTACTTCGCATTAAAAGCATTTTATACCAGTAAAACGCCTTTTGGGCGAAGAACGAGCGAGCGAGATAGTGAGCCCTGCACGTGCGGAAGGGCGAGAGGGTACTTCCAACGGGCTTGCGCAAAGCACCCTTCTAACCGGTCGCTAGCGGTGTACCAAATTTGAACGCAATCGGCCCAGCCGTTCCTGAGATCTGGAAACGGCATTCTGCACGTGCGCACGTGCAAACGGGGTCCAAACTGACTTTTGCACGGCACCCTACTAACCGGTCTCCAACCGTGTACCAAATTTGAGCGCAATCGGCCCAGCCGTTCTCTAGATCTGGAAGCGCCCCCTGCACGTGCGCACGTGCAGTAGCACCCTAACCGCAACACATGGGAATGCATTGCCTGGTGGGTGCCTACCTGTATGCCAAGTTTCAGCGAAATCGCCCCAGTACTTACCGAGTTATTAAAATGGGAACAAATTTGACACCTCTTATTGTTGTATTTTGCACGTGCACTGGGGGTGACTCACATGCATCGAGAGTATCCTATTTTTGGTAGAAAGGATGCAGCTACCCTATAAAATTACCGCAAGTCAATCGCCCAAGCGGCTGCTGAGATATGAGCCTCTCAAAATCACTACTTTTGCAAAACAGCTTGAACACCCTTGACTTTTCACGTGGCACGTGCCACGACGGTCACTGAGATGTATCAAAAGTAGTCAATTACGGGGTAGAAGGGATGGGGCTACCCAGCAAAAAAGACCGCAGGCCAATCGGTCCAGCAGTTGCTGAGATATAAGCCTCTCAAAAGCGTTACAGGCTGGGCCGGGCCGGGCTGTGCCGCTCATACTGAGATTTTTCCGTTATATAGAAAAGACTCGCTTCGCTCGCTGCGCTCGCTCGCTCGTAATAATCGCTTGCGGAGCAAATATTGATTTATTTTGTGCCTACCATGCATTACATTTGCGTGTCCTTTCCAACGTTTTACCTGCGTGATGTTTTAACTGCGTGATGTTGAAATGAGGCAAACTTTTCACCAAAAGTACTAAAAAATTGAGAAGACATGCGACTCGAGAATATGTGTAGCACTCCGTTCGGCCTACATTTCAAAATCTTCTATTTGCACATCGTTAGTTCTTCAAAAGAAGTCCTGCCCGTCGCTCGACAACATACGTGCTGGCATTGTAAATACGCCAGCCTCGCGCGACCCTTAGCGCGAATGGAATCCTTCACAGTGTTCCCCTGTTGTTGCAAAGCATTCCAATACCGGGTCGGGACAATAAGGGTGGCTGTTGCCGGACGGGCGACCTTCCTTTGTGAGGCCTGGGGCGGCCGGGTCGACCGGCGCGGCCACAGGCTGCGAGGGAACCACCCGGCTGATCGCAGTCAGACGCGATATTGACTGGAGCCCGCTGGGAGCAAATAAACAGCTGTGGTCGCGTTGAAAATCCAGTCCGGAGGTGAAGAAATTCCTGGCGACTGGTTTATTGCTGCGGAGCCGGTATCGGAGTGTTGTTTAGATGGAGGTTGTTGTTGATTTGATCCAGCTTACACTGATAGTCTGGGTGGACTACCAGGTCGATAACTTCACTGATCGCCGAGCCCAGTGAAGCCGGAAGGGACGTGCTCTGACTGTCGGCTGTCGTCGGGACGTTCCCTGAGCGGTGCCAGTACAGACACCACAGGGCTGCTGAAGAGAGGTCAAAATATCACGAATCACGATATAGGATTTTTAGGCCAACCCTTCAGGTGGATACCGAAGTCGTGGTGTCCCACATGCCTCTCTTTGTCAGCAGTTAGTATTGTCATGCAAATGTCCTGTCATAACATTGTCATAGAAGTGTCCTGTCATATCATTATCATCAAGGCAATCTTACGCATACCGCGCTGGGACGTCCGCTCTTAGGTGTATATGTATACAATAACATAATGTGATTTCTACCTTAAGGCTTAAATTATCCAGTCCCTCAGCCTTTTCCGACACAAAATACCGTTACCGGTTCCGGTTCTGCCCCCTGCCCTGTCGCCCCCCAACTACCGCATGTCTCCAGCCGATTTGATGAACTCCCGTATCCGGTGTTCGATGGCCTGCCGGCGCGGCCGCGGTATCGATACTTGTGTCCTTCGGGCGGCGGTAGGTCGATATCCGTCCGGCTGCCGGTCGTCATTACACATTCGGAGCAGAGAGGGCTGGAGCAAGGCCGGAAACCTGAAGTCCGCCGCTCGCTGATGCTTCCAGATTCCCCCGACATTACATATCAACCTGACACACAGAGGGCGGTGCAGCAGTCTGCCCTGCGGTCGTTTGTGGGGGTGGGTGCCGGCCGGCGATGCAGTCGACTGTCGTTCGTATCGGCCCACACAGTGCTCTTAATCTCACAGTCTGGCTTTCAATCGCTTGATTGCAAGTTTCAACATTACCAAATCCCGGATACATAGCGCATCGGCGCCAGAAGTAGCTGCGTTGCGTCAATGGCTTCAGCCTGTGCTGTGAGATCCGTCGCAGCGCAACCACGTGGCCACACAAGGGTCGCATGAAATAAACTATTTTTAAAGCCGATTTGAATGGGGCGCTGTGTGTTGAGCAGCTTATGTATGGAATCTTTTCGGATTACATCAGCCTGATGCCGTTAGTTTCCTTGGCGGAATTTCTATGTTGAGATCGGATTTCCTCTCCAAGAAAAGCTGACTTATATATGACATTTATTCGACCAATGGAAAGGAAATGCGATTGTTTTTTTTTTCATGCAACTTGTAACTATTGTCATCAGCAGGATGAGACGGTCGTCTCACGGACGTATAATTAAACTGGACCCGCAACCACCTCCATTCAGGTGAAGCCGACAAGGCGCCATTTTACGTTGCCAAAAACCCATGCTCTGAAAGGTCATCGAACCATTACAATTGGAATTGCGTCTAAACGGATGATCGGATCGAGATGCTGGTGGTACCGTTCGATGGGTAATGCTTTGAGGTAGGTGATGATGCATGACACAGGTCATTCGGTGTCACGTGGCGCGTGCCGCGTGCCGACAAAGTCGGGGAGGGCAAAAACCTTTAAGCGACGCTCCAAATTAAACCGTGGACGGCACAGGTGCCAAATTCACAGGTCACATGTCCCGGTGTTTGACCAATACCATATGGTATGCTCGGCAGCAGGGGGTGCGGAATGCACGCGCCAGGGGCGAAAAACATGTTTTGAGGATGCATCCTCCGATTCCGGAAAACCTTGACCTAGGCACACCAAATTTGGTACACTGACACTGATGGACACGCGCTTTAAGGTGCTGTATAAATAGGCGTGCTTGGGTACACGGTGCACGTGCTGTGCACGTGCAAACCTTTTGATGTTGCACTCTGTGTCACACATGCGGGTAGGGCGGGTAGCGCTGGCAAGTTCAAAGTGCCAAATTTACACAGGCCACCCAGAATGCATTCCAGCATAGTTATTGAGCATATCTATCTCCTGGTGGACCCCAAAGGTGCGCTCTGCACGTGCAAAAAATTATCCGCGCCGGGCGGTGGGGATGCTTGGACACCCCATGTAGGTTTATGTAAATATATCTCGAAAACGGCGTTGTGGAGCGCCGCCGTTTTTAGCACACCCTTTCATGTATCTTTTTCACGCATGCTGCATAACTTTCAGACCCAGGTCACTCAAGGTTAGGTCACCAGGTTACGTCCAAGTGGCCTTACCTTAGGAAAAGTTATAATGCCCGTCATAGCTACACAGACTGAACAATCGGTCTAAAACGTTGGCGGCGATTATTAAGAGCACCATATAGGTATACGTAAAGTATCTTATCCATAGTAAAGTAGCTTATCCATAGTAAAGTAGCTTATCCATAGTAGGTGTCCACCACCACTGATGGCGTCGTAACATGTTACGAATGCACTAAAACTATAACTTCTTAAATGTTGAACTGAATGCTAAATTCGAAATCAAATCAGCTCCAAAAACTGTCCTAGAAACATTTTAAACTCGAAAAGGTGAACCAAGGTCATTAAAGGTCAGTGACCTTGACCTAATTTTCACGTGACCTTGACACCCACCAATCACCATATTGCATGTGACCAACATCACATCACATGTTTGAACGCTTGAAACCACGAAAAGACAGCAAACGCGCTGCTAGTGCGCGCCGACGTACGCCGAATCACGATTCCGGCCAAACATGGTCTCGTAATAATAACTTAATATCAGATGCTGATTTACCGCAACTCAGTCAAGTTGGAGCCATTTCTTCTTGGCCGCGGTCACCGGTCCAGGCCACCACATAATCGTATTACACCGCGCTTGCTCAATGCTCAGTTCGTATTGTAAAAGCACTGCGGCACAGCATAGATGCAGGCGCTCTGCTACTGCCATCTATGGGTGAAAGATGAAGATAATGGTTATTGCGGTACAGTATCACTACAGGCGCAAACAACGTGGAAACAAAGATGCCTATGCTGCGCTATCGGGCGATGGTAGCGCAAATTTGCGTTGCTGGGTAGCTAAAAGTTTTGGAGCCCGAATTTGACAAAAGAAATGGCTTGCCGTTTTAAAGACCGTATCAACCAATCTGCGGTTACTCTCAATTCTTGCTTTGAGATAATTGGTGATCTGTTTATCAAACTGTGGTACTAGCTATTGCCAGCACATAACGAACTTCTTCAGGCGACACCGCTCGTCTATGTTTTGTGTCCTTTGCCTCACGTGAGGGTGATGGGTACCTACTGGAGTAGGTAAAAATGATATCATCTCCCATTTTCAAATGGATCAGCACCTAAATGGTGAGCCGACCAGGGGGACCGACGAACGTTGTTGTTGTCGTCATCATCCACACTGTAAACCAAATTGACAAGTCTTGTGTAATATAACCAATCATCTCTTGGTATGTTTACCAACTGATACTTTTCAAACAAGCCGTTGTCTGGTGCATTGCTTGTCAGATGACAACTACGAGTCAATAGTTACTATGCACACCAACTTCTCAGTATCCAGACCAACTCTACATTTGTTTCAACGTTTGTTTCGTAACCAGTTTTGGAAACTTGTTGCCGCATGGTTATTTAACCGGCGCCTAACTTGTACTGGTCAGCTGGTCAGCATACACATGGCCAGCTGCGCCCGTGACGTCAGACTTGGCGGACCAATCAGCGGTCGCCGTCCGGCCCCGGCGCGGCGGTTTCAAACCGTTCAAACCAGCAGTTGTCGCGCGGCCGCCGTGCAGCATGGATCAGCGACGAGGGCTGTTCCAGCATTTGTGCAGTAAAAAGTGAAATATGTGAACTGTGGTGTTCGTGCTGTGAGTGAGGCCCGCTCTGGCCTGCGGGACGCACTAATCGTGCCTATACCCGCGGTCGAGACGCCTCCCTTCCCCTGCGCGCGCAATGTAAGTGGGCCAGGCCTTTGCATGCACATGTGAGCAGATGTTTTGCGGTCGGTGTTTTTTATATATAAATACATTTATTTGCCTTTAATTCAACTCTTTGTATTTTTAACTTAACTGATGGACATATATGGGCTGTAAAAGCTAATCTGGTTGGCGATCATGCTTTATTCGAATTATCTGCGTGATCGTACAACTGCCATGATTGTTATGGTCAATGTGGAAATATTCGTCATACGGGCATGTTATACTTCTGGCTTGATGCGATGCACAAAACCATGTTCTTCCACATACGCAGCAGTTCTTGCTTCAAAGACTTATATGCTGACGGTGCACGATAGGTATACCTTATACCTCATGCATTTACCACATCCATTCGAAAATATGCACTTGGAATTGTCTCCAGTCAATAGTATTAATTACATACTACGTGATGTAGGTACGTGACCGTAATAAATACTAATGATTCCAGAAACTTCCGAATGGATGTGGTGTATGCATTCATCGATTATATAACCCATCAGTATTTCCTTTCTTGTCAGCACAAGCCTTTGAGCAATAACTGATGCCAGTCATGATTTTGTGCACCACTTCCAGCCAAAAAATGACCTGTCCGTATAGAAAATATTTCCTGAATCAGTATCGTGGCAATTGAAAACGAACGCGAATCGTAAGTTCTTAAGGTTATCAACGCAAACAAAGCGATTGTAAGGAAGAACAAGTTCGAACTGAGCGTTAGTACACTTACTTGTTGACAATTTGTAAACTAGCAATGCCCAGTCAAAGGCTAGTTCATCAACAAACCAGGGGTTGTTGAACCGACAAGGAAACGGCTATGCCTATCCAGAAGTTGGTAGGTTCACAAGGCCCAGACTAGTACTCAACAAGGTGACGCCTATGCGAATTGGAACCAAACTTGTAGACAAACTGTTAGTTTGTTGGCCAACACGCCTGGGGTTGGTGAATCGACAAGGTGACGCCTATGCGAATTGGAACCAAACTTGTAGACAAACTGTTAGTTTGTTGGCCAACACGCCTGGGGTTGGTGAATCGACAAGGTGACGCCTATGCGAATTGGAACCAAACTTGTAGACAAACTGTTAGTTTGTTAGCCAACAAGCCTGGGGCTGGTGAATCGACAAGGTGACGCCTATGCGAATTGGAACCAAACTTGTAACAAGGAGCCAACTTGTAGATTTGGTTTACAGTGCACCATAGGTGGCCACCGACCATCGACTATCGACCATCGACTATAGGCCAACGTTTTAGACCGATTGTTCAGTCTGTGTAGCTATGACGGGCATTATAACTTTTCCTAAGGTAAGGCCACTTGGACGTAACCTGGTGACCTAACCTTGAGTGACCTGGGTCTGAAAGTTATGCAGCATGTGTGAAAAAGATTCATGAAAGGGTGTGCTAAAAACGGCGGCGCTCCACAACGCCGTTTTCGAGATATTTACATAAACCTCCATGGGGTGTCCAAGCATCCCCACCGCCCGGCGCGGATAATTTTTTGCACGTGCAGAGCGCACCTTTGGGGTCCACCAGGAGATAGATATGCTCAATAACTATGCTGGAATGCATTCTGGGTGGCCTGTGTAAATTTGGCACTTTGAGCTTGCTAGCGCTACCCGCTCTGCCCGTATATGTGACACAGAGTGCAACATCAAAAGGTTTGCACGTGCACAGCACGTGCACCGTGTACCCCAGCACATCTATTTGCACAGCGCCTTAAAGCGCTCGTCCAGTAGTGTCAGTGTGCCAAATTTGGTGTGCCTAGGTCAAGGTTTTCCGGAATCGGAGGATGCATCCTCAAAACATGTTTTTCGCCCCTGGCGCGTGCATTCCACACCCCCTGCTGCCGAGCATGCCATATGGTAATGGTCAAACACCGGGACATGTGACCTGTGAATTTGGCACCTGTGCCTTCCACGGTTTAATTTGGAGCGTCGCTTAAAGGTTTTTGCCCTTCCCGACTTTGTCGGCACGTGGCACGCGCCACGTGACACCGAATGACCTGTGTCATGCATCATCACCTGCCTCAAAGCATTACCCATCGAACGGTACCACCAGCATCTCGATCTGATCATCCATTTAGACGCAATTCCAATTGTAATGGTTCGTAGACCTTTCAGAGCACGGGTTTTTGGCAACGTAAAATGGCGCCTTGTCGGCTTCACTATCTTCCATAGGAGGTCCATTGGGATCGTCAGTCCAGTTTATTTATACGTCCGTGGGTCGTCTTCATATTTTGACCGCTAGTTTTGGCCATTCGCAGCCCGGATGGTCGCCGTATGTGTGTTGTATTTGTGGGTTGTGAACGCTGTTTTGTGTGGATGAATGTTGTCATAGGATTTACCGCTGTCTTCGTAATATTTCTAAATATTTCTACTGAATATGACCACTACCTAGCGTTTACAGCAATTGGCTGCTGTCGGCGAGTTTTGTTAGCTGTTCTGTTTTCTGTCTGTGAAACATTGCCGCTGTCTGCTGTTTGCGCCAGCAGCATGTAACTCTGTTGTGATATGCCTGCAAACTGACCGTTGTCCTGTGTAAGAGCTGCTACCTGCAAACTGACCGTTGTCCTGTGTAAGAGCTGTTACCTGCAAACTGACCGTTGTCCTGTGTAAGAGCTGTTACCTGCAAACTGACCGTTGTCCTGTGTAAGAGCTGTTACTGACCCCTGTCCTATCCACAGGGTGTCTGTACGGAGGCGGGCATGTACGCGCTGCGCGAGCGGAGGGTGCACGTCAACCAGGAGGACTTCGAGATGGCCGTGGCCAAGATCATGCAGAAGGACTCGGAGAAGAACATGTCCATCAAGAAGCTGTGGAAGTAGTGGAGGGGAGGGAGGGACCGACCGCTCCCTGCCGGCGTCCCTGGACCGGTGGCACTCTCTCATACCGACGTCTGCCGTCGATCTGTGTTCGGGCGGTCTTGTAACGCGCTCAGCTGCGACAACATGTTTCTCTATTGTCATCGCTGGATTACAATAAATCACACTGTGTCTGAACTCTGATGTGCCTGGAGTGGACTGTGGGTATCGGAAAATAATTTGGCCAAGCTGTGCCCCGACACATTTCATCTTTCATCACATTTAGCGTAGCGTTTTAGAGCCATACCTTGAGTCATTTACGGAAGTATGCTCGCTCTGTAGCCGTTAGCTCAACTCTGAGACGATCAGATAAACCACTTTATGGCCATTGCCTGGGCTCTGGAGTTGAAGCGTGGCATGATCGTACTCTTATCGTCTCGACCTGCACTTGCCCCCGCCTCTCGAGGGTTATTTCATAATGCAACTTGCAGGGGTTACTTCAACTTTGCCTGGTCTCAGAAATTTATTGTTTGATCGACTATCAAAGTAAATACGAAGTTTTAAAGCCAAAGATTGTAAGATTTGAAATTCGTTTCCACTGGCGTCCTTTTTATTTATATATTCAACCCCACGGCATATCTTTTTACAGCTTATACGATGCAGAACAACAAGCGACGAACGTTGAACGTTTCCTAAGGAGACATGCCAGACCGCCTGGCCATGGCTGCAAGGGGCATAACGGGATAGCACAGAACTTCGTTCGTATTCTTCGTTCTACATACGTTCTACATCTACGTAAGACTGTGGCTGCTTTTATGCTAATGAAGAATAAAGAATAAAGGCGGAACAAACCAGCCGCTGTGAGAGTTAGAATATGAATGTAAGGCTCAGGAATTCCGTAGGGATTCATGGAGACGAGACGAGTCAGAGTAGTTGCTCCTTGGAGGTCCCCGTGAGATGAAATAACACGCTATGAGACCGCTTGAAACGGCTGGGTCCTAGAAAAGTGGCGGGAACCTCTGGTCTGGTCTTCTCGGCTCCGGTCCAGTAACCATCTGATCTGCCTTTGATTTCCTCCTGGGCTTATCTTCTCTGGCTAATTTTCCTCTGGTATCCCTTCAGTCCGCCGCGATGTGGTCATCTCGCGCGTTGGTCTGGTCTGGTCTTCCTTCTGGTCTAGTGTCTCCTAGTCTGATATTCCCTATTCTGATCTCCCTTGGTCTGACCTCCCCCAGTCTGATCCGTTATCTAATTCCCCTAGTCTAATTTCCCTCAATCTGATCTCCCCTACTCTGATCTCTAGTCTGATCTCTAGTGTGATCTCTAGTCTGATCTCTACTCTGATCTCTAATCTGATCTCTCCCATAGTCTGCAGAGGTGTGTCTCTCGCTCTGTGGTGCCGGTCTGATCTCCAGTCTGATCTCTAATCCAGTCTGATCTCTAGTCTGATCTCCCCCAGTCTGTGCCCTCCCCCCTCCCCTCCAGCCTGCAGAGGTGGGCGTCTCTCTCTGGCTGTGTGGCGCCGGTCTCGGGACGGGGGCGGCCTTTGTCGCTCGCTGGCTCACCTGGATCGATCGGCTCCGGCCGGGACCGAGCTCGGCTCGCTCCGAGCAACAGGCTGCCGGCGCGGCCAGTGCCGTCAGAGGCGCAGCCCGGCCGCCGGCCTCCGCCGCGCGCCGCGCCGCACAGCGCGGACAAACGGCGCGGGGATCGTGGTGAAGTGGATAGCAGGCGAGGAAAGCAGCGGGTGTGATTATCCGACAGTTAGTGTTGCGGCAAGTGTTGGGGCGCAGGCATCAGGGGAGCGTTCCGTCAGAAAGGAAGGCGCAACAAGTTGCTGTGCTCGGCTGAGATCATTCTATGCTGCTTAGCGGTCATAAATCTCGGTGATCATTACAAGCGATCATTCCGGCGAAAAATCAAAGAAGGTGACCGTGTGTGCGTATAACGTTTAGGGCTGCTGACCGGGATGAATTCATAGCGTGTTCGCTTTAGTGATGCCGATCGAAGCCTGACTTGGCACTCGAAGCCGCAGTAGTCAAAGTGTGACGCTTGTGACAGCAAGTGTCGAAGTCGGACGTTCGTTGCTTCAGTGGTCGAAGTCTGATGTTCGTGGCAGCAAATTTCCAAGTCTGACTCGCGCAGGCAGCAGTAGTCGAAGTCTTTCGCTCGTGGAAGAAGAAGCCAGAGTAGAATGGAGAGTGACTGTCGGGACTGATAGATGGACTGGAATTATTAGCACCTCGGACTGACATTTCAACGATAGTTTTGGCAGAGGGAAACAGATGAGGTCAGGTGACATCTCGCGTCATCGTTAGCTCGCCGTCGACGTCAGTGCCCTGACTGATGTGCATCACTGCCGTGATATCAGGTAGTGATTTGGTGATATTTTGGATACGTCCGTACTTGATGCTCGACTAAACGGAGAACCTGGTCTGCCTAAGTTATCTGGATCCGCGTCTTCAGAAAAGGTAAGCTTTGTTTTACCCTCGCCGGACCGAAAGCTTTTCTGCATACTGCGGGGTTAGTGGATTCCCCTCGCCGTTTCACCCCTAAATTGAGCTAGGGCTGGGGAAAATGAATGTATGTGCCATTGTGAGACGAAGCGACTGGCTTGTACACACTTTTAGGATCTCAGGTCAAGCGGTGACCTCAGGTCAGGTCAAATGTCCCAAAATAATGGGTTTCTGTTCGCAAATAATTTCGTCAAAAATAATCGCAGTGTCGCGATTTTGGCGCCATAGTGTGTTCGTCATGCTCAGGAGCGTCGAATGACATAATTTTTCTGGAAAAGAGTAACTTGGAATTTTGACCTAAGATTTAAGTCAGGCCAAGGATGTTAACCCGCGCCCCGCTGGGCTATTCAGCCATACGCGCCCTGCTGGGGGGGGGGCAGATTCTGCCCCCCCTGTCTAACTTCCGAACCGATGGTCGTAGAAAGACGAGGAAAACGGCAATCAAAAGCTCTCAACAAGGCGGATCTTAAGAGCCAATCTTTTTTGCTTAAAACCCACGCCCCGTAGGGGGGGGGGGGGGGCGAAACGGCCCCTCTGTCCTTTTCCGTCGATATCTCCTAAACGGATGAAGGTATCGCCACCAAACTTTCAAGACCCCTCCGGGCATAAATTTTACACATTGTGACCAAAAATTTTCCAGAGGCTATCATAAGTTGGCCACAAACGACGTCAGAATGACGTCATGTTCTGTCATTTTCGACCGAAAAAAGACCTTCGCGAGAAGAGCTGTTAGGCCTACAGTTTGAAGATATAGAAAAATGATCAAGACATAAAAGGTGTAGAAATAACAGGGCTACAAAACTGCTATCTCGGATTTTTGAAATTTTTGAGTTTTGACCCCCAAAAATAAAAATGCAGTTTTTTGGATATATTAGCCCAAAAAAATCCAAAAAGTTTTTTGAGTTTCGAAAAACCGGAATAAATGTGATAGTACCTACCGTCTTCTATCTACATACCAAATTTCAGATCCATATCTCCGTTTTTGGCCAAGTTATAGCGAAAAAACTGTTCAAAAATGAAGACGTCAAATTTTCAAACTCAAATTTTGGCAATTCTAGACCACGTAGGGCAAAACAAAGACCACCATTGGACTCCACGTGACGAGCTGCATCGAATGGATACCCATTTTATGCAAAAATATCAACTTTGAAATTTGACCTAATTTGACCTGACCTTGACCTGACCTTGACCTGACCTTGACCTGACCTTCACCGTAACATAATCCAAACTGACCCCAAAGGCTGCCTGACCCACATAATCGCATTTGTCATGTAAAATGGACCATAAAACATGTATCACACGCAGGGCTGCGGAGTCGGAGTCGGAGTCGGAGTCGGAGTCGGTCGGAGTCGACAGTTGTGACCGGAGTCGGAGTCGGAGTCGGAGTCGATTTTAGAAACCCGAGCCGGAGTCGGAGTCGGAGTCACCGAAAATCTGTCGACTCCGCAGCCCTGCTAGGTCTGCGGAGTCGGAGTCGGGAGTTGGAGTCGGTCGGAGTCGACAATTCTGCCCGGAGTCGGAGTCGGAGTCGGAGCTGGTTTTTGAAAGCCGGAGTCGGAGTCGGAGTCGGAGTCGCCGAAAATCCATCGACTCCGCAGCCCTGATCACACGACACTTTCATATTGTGACCCCCAGTCACCTGACCTCTGTGACCTGACCTGGTATCAGTGACCTCAGATAGCGAAGTATGTGTTTGACGAACAATGTACCGTCGATGGTTTTCAATAACTTACCAATTTACTCGATTTCACAACACATTACTTGAAATGCCTGTGAACGGTGAAAATCTGACCTTTGACCTGACCTGTGACGTCATCGGTTTGACCTAGGTCAATGAAATTTGGTCACAAGGTAGTTACCCGGTGGGGCTATCGAACGCCGTTTGAATTTTGATAATCGGCCGGTAAATTTCCGAGATCTCAGGGGGGGGGGCGAAACGCCCCCCCCCCTACGGGTGATAGGGTCCGGCGGTAGCCCTACGGGGCGCGGGTTAAGAAGATCAGAGGTCAGGTCAAGGTCAGGTCAAGGGTACAAAATGCATGTTTCTACAGCATCGGCTTTGCACCGTAGTTGCCGAATAATGGACTGAGACTGATTGCCCAAAACGTGTTCTTAGGCTACCAAGACAATATTCGTTGCATACAATATCATGCAAAGGTCAAGGTCAAGGTCAGGTCAGGTCACTAAAAACGAAATATAGAAAAGGGCATATGCGACACATGTTTTATGGGTCATTTTATTCATAGAATTCAATAGGCACACTCAATAAGTGATATGGACCACATCTGGATGAATTTCAGGTCGAGGTCAGGTCAAGGTCAGGTCAAGTGAGGTCAAATTTTGAAGCTGGTTGTTAAGACCTTAACCCGGCAGTTGCTGGGGTATTTCGCCACCCGCCGTTTGCTGGGGAGGGGGGGGGGGCGTTAAACGCCCCCATCGATTAGGCTCAAGAACCAATAGGCGCAGCGAAACGCACGAAACGGCAAACGAAAGAACGCGACGAGACGGTTCAGTTGAGTACTTTTAAGTTGAATTTTCATGTCACAGGTCGGGTCAAGGTCAGGTCAAACACCTGAAATCGGGCTTTCAGCACCATGGACGTCAGGACTTCGCAATGGGCGCCTCTCGTCATAAGCTCTGTCAAAACGGTGCACAACCCTTCATATAAGGCCTACAAGAGTGTCAGATCCATGTAGGGGTCAGTCAAGCATAGGTCAGGGTCAAGGTCAGGTCAACCCGGTAGGCATATATCCCCGAAAATCAAAACTGATATTCGCAGCCTGTGACACATGTTTTATGGGTATCTTTGGGCGTAGAACACGATGGTGACATTCATGTTATCATATGTGTACGTGTTTGGTTCAAAAAGTTCAATTTAAGAAATGCATGTATCATGGTCGTGAAGTAGTCACGAGAAATTGCCAAGATTCAGTTCAAGATTTTGGACAATGCGGAACGATAATCAAAAATCGAAGATTGCCATTTGATTGTTCATGGTATTGGCAGTCTAATGGCGTTTACGGCATGTGTGTATGTTTATTTTGTGATTTTATATGATTTTTTAAACATATGCTGTTTTTGGTCGAAAACTTAGAAATTATAACGTCACTAAAACCTCGATATCTCAAAAATTTCCCGACCATTTTTTAAATCTTTGTCGCAATATACTTCAATAAATTCCCTACAGGTAGCCAAATTTTGGCGCGCCTGCGCGCCGCCGATTTTATGCTATAGCGCGGCGAAAAAAAGTGGAGGCGCCCCTCCCCCTCAGCAAATCGCGGGTTAAAAGGTGTCTATCTGAAACAGTTTGTCACGGCAAATCGAATGGTGCTATTTTTGTTTCCGTACAAGGTCTAGAACTTCCAAAAAATCATTTTTTAAAGAATTTTTATTTGTCGTGACGTCATAAGATTTTGAATAACTCCCACACTTTTGAACCGATTCTTCTGAAATTGGTATGTAGGTGCACGTAGACCACTTCTCTGACATATATTCCGGTTTGTTTGATACACTAAAAATTTTGGATTTTATAAATATTTCCCAAAAAAGTCAGTTAGCTTGACCGTTTCCAAAGAAAAAAAAAACATCATTAGACGCTCCGTGACACATACAAAACATTTGTAACAAAACTTGCACTATCTTGGCTGAGCGACCATTTTTACCGAGGTTATTTGCAAAAAAAGTTTCGGAATCTTCGACCGGACTTCTGAGGTTACCTGTTGATCTGAGGAATATCGTGCAAGATGCCAATATCTAATGTTAACGTCGCGGTACTTGTCTACGAGTTAACCCTTCAGTTCTGAGCTTTGATGATATTACCAGTCGTCGATGCCGTGACTGGAATTACCAATTTATAGATGCTCCCACCAGTCTATTTATTGAGGCTACCGTCTCTTGCACAGACTACATGATTCTTTGTTTTCATTGGCCATTTGAGAAAGTAAAAGAGTCAATGCAAACTTACGAGTAGGTATAAGCCGTTTTGACGACGGTCTATCTGGCGAATGCACCTAATTTGATCAAATCTGTACCAAATCTCTTTTTAAGTCTTTTAGAAGAAATATTTTCATATCATGAATTAATTTCAGTTTTGGTAGAAAATAATGTCTGATTAGTTGAAAAATGAGGCATATAAGCATATATGCTACCAAAACTGACAACTTTTATGAAACACAATTAAACTAATTTGACCAAATTTGCACCAAATCTGCACCTAATCTGCAACAAAGGTCTACCAGATGGCCGTCGTGAAAACGGCTAAAGGTGACTTAATGTGAACGAATAGGCGACCGTGACCGAAAATCAAAACACTGCATGGAGCGTGCTCCGTTCTTACTTCACGAGGTGATGGAACTCTTCTGTCCCCCGCAGGGGCAGCACCGGTGACCACCAGGTCACGGTGAGCTCAGTGCACCACAATGAACGCCAGTGAGTCAGCTAACGGCACCCAACCAGCCGCCGACCTACCGAGCCTGCCGCCGCAGCTGGAGCTCAACATCAGTGACGGCAGGACGGACAACGGGCAGTGTAAGTCGCAGTACCTGCCCGGAGGCAGTGGCGGATCCAGGGGGGGCATTTGCCCCCCTGAACCCCCCATTTGCCCCCCCTGGATTTGCGTCCAACCAATATACAACGGTGAACTTCTTATAACCAAATTTTGATACGGTGATCATCGTTTTTGATTCACATGAGGCATGCGATGAACTGTGTAGTGTGTAATGAGACCCATATGGATAATAGATGGAACGGGATATGTAAGGAATGTCCGATGAATTCATAAGATATCATTTAAGCATCTACAATAAATTAGTTTCGCGGCTCAAGGTTATGAAACGTGAAACACCCCGTGAATTGTTTCTCACTGATTGAATGGCTCCAAACTATGACGTCATAAGTGAACCTCTGCACGGTCTTCAGATGTCGCAACTTCGCAACGCTCTCACTGCCAGAGGTGCTTTCACAGGGAAATCAAACTTGCAGGATATAAAATCCATTACGAGTCTCACAACTTGTATATTTATGATTTTTCCTCAAGGTCTTATGAGGTCAGGTCATTTTCGTGACCTCACCATTATAAATCAATGCGGAAAAATGAAAACTGCTATTCTGGCGCCGGGAACAATACGATCTCCAACCATCTCAAGCACACAGAATAAGATTTGATGCACTCCTTGCAAGGTTACATGCGTCACTTTTGCATTGTTGACCTTGCGTGACGTCATTTATGACGTCATTAGGGTCATATTAGTTTTTCGTCGATAACTCCCGATCAAATTAAGCTAGCGAGTCGGGAAAGCCACCAATGGACTCAGGAAGACCTGCCGAATCGAATGATATGCGACATGACCTCCTTCGACCAACTTTGTGACCTGGGGGCGCTGACCTGACCGAGACCTGATGTCAACACTCTGAGTTGACCTCACTCAAACAAAAAGTATATCATTTGACGCGCCTGAGCGAGGTGAACACGATGTTGCCAACATCGCGGCTCTGCGGCCGTTTTTGAGACGTTATTCACCAAAAACGGAACCGTACCTTGGGGCACTTGACCTGACCTCAAAGGTGACCGGTTGACCTATGACCTTAAAATCGGACATCAATATCTGCGTCTCGTAACGACGCACACGCTCGTTTTTTTCCGCGACGCGCTAGCTCCACCAGGGGCGAAACAGCGAGCGGGGGGGGGGGTCGTACCCGCACCCCCCCCCCCCCCCCCACTCGGCCGGCGCGTATGTAGAAAGCCAATAGGCCCGACGAGGGTTAACGCGCGCCCCACTGGGAGGGGCTATTCATAGCCCCCCTCCCGTTTTTCTGCAACTTCCAAACCGCTTGACGTATCGACGTAAATCTTTCAGTACCTTCGACTGCATCCATTTGACACCTTGTGTCAAAATTATGAACTTCGTAGCTACCATAGGTCGGCCGGAAATGACATAAGAGTGACGTCATGTTTGGCCGATTTCGACGCAAAACATTGAACCACGGGCATCGCTCCCAAGAGCTCAGTTTTTAAGCTAGATCCAATTTCTTTGCATGAGAGGACGCAGAATAGACTTTGATGTCAAACTGCAATCTCAAATTTTCAAAATTATAAAAAAAAATTGAAAATTATACATACAAAAATCAAATTTTGTAATTTATTTTTTTTTTCTCAAAAACACTTTTACTTTTCGAAAAAAATGGAATATATGTGATAGAACACATGCATATGATTTACTCTAGCAAGTTTTAGCTAAACAGGAGACTGGGGACACTAGTGGGACATTATTTTGACGTCAACTTTGAAAAATCGTAAAAAATAGAATATTTAAGATTTAAGTAAATTGATTGCATTTACTGGTAAACGGTTTATTTCTTCTTCATTCTTTACTGTTTTTTATGCGTGTTTGCTCACGTGTTACTTCTCAAATTTAAATTTTAGGAAAGGTTGACAATGATGTGAACTGGGACACGTCCAGGAGAAGTGGGACAGATGATGAGGAGAACTGGGACTGGTCGAGAAATGTGATTTAAATGGAAAAATGGCCAAGTTATACACATTATTGCAAAAAAATTCACAATTCTAAATTTTTCAATCAATTTTTTTTTCAGCACATGTTTGACATCGTACACTAATATAGATAGCACCATCGTGTTCCTGAGATCAAACGTCATCCAATAGAAACCTTTTTTGTTAAAGATTTTAACTTCAAACTTTGACCTTTTTTGATCTGAAAGTGACCTGACCTAAGCTAAATTCAACTCAAAATGACCTCGAATGACACAAGGACATCAAATTCGAAATATATGGCCTAAATGGACCATAAAACATGTGTCATGTGACCGACGCATGATATAGTAGTTCCGTGACCTGTGATGACCTGACCCTGACCTGAAAATCAAAGTAAAAGTTTGGTACCCTCAGGGTATCTTAAGCATCTGCTCACGAGTGTGTTAACCAAAAATGAGCCTGACCTGACTTTTAAGACGGCGACCAGAGCCAAAAATGTGAACAAGCCCAAATGCTAATAATTTTTTTACTTTGACCTGACCAGTGACCTGTCACCTGTGACGTCATCGGTGACCTCGAAGTCAATGAAATTAGGTTTCGCTCGATAGTTTTGCCGGTGCTTGCAGACGCCGTGTGAATTTTGACGATCGGCCCAGTAGTTTCGGAGTTAGGAGGGGGGGGGGGCTATGAAGAGCCCCCCCCCCCGCAGTAGGGCGCGTTATACGTAGACCCCAGTGGGGCGCGGGTTAATTCATTAAGACCATTGGCTTCATAGAACATCAATGAAGTTTTCAATGCACATACTATTTAATTCTTCATTTACTTTCCCGGGAGTTACATGCATCTGTCGCAGGAATATCTGAACTAATTAGCGTCCTGATTTAAAGTCGGGACGAGTGTTTGCCTTTTAATCAGATCAAGTTTGAGCGCCAGCGGGGTACCTAAAGCCGAGTTTTACAAGAGTTTCCTCTCCAGACGAATATTTCAAATATTTTTAGGACGTATAGATGCCTACGCCATATGAGTATATTTCCATATCCTAACTTTGCTTGAGCTTGAACAATGAGCGTGCTTATTATAATTATATTTTATTCTATGCTATTTCGAGTCAATACTTACTTCAGAGAAGGTTTCGTAACTCGGGGTTGACTTAATGTATAATATAACTATATTGACGTGTTTCGTGTAATCATTCTAAGCGCGCCTTTCATGTTCCAGATACGGGCGGGCCTGGCGGTATTGATGATGACGTCATCTTCTCCGAGGGGCCGCCCTGGTGGATGGTGGTACATATCTACGGTTTCGCCTGTCTGTTCTTCATGCTGGCCTTCTACGCCTTCTTCTCCGGAATGAATATCAGGCAAGACCTCTAATAAAACCGTAATGACCAATCTCAAGAGCATTGTGTGCTCAAACCCGTCGTAAACCAAAGAAAGCTTGTGACAGTGGCGTAGTCATAACGAAAAATAAACATGGTCTCGCAATGCACAAACAACAAGCATACGCTTCAATATCCCATCAAGGTTTGTTCTGTGAAGTCGATCATCTTCATACAATCTATCAATATTTACGGGAAATGTGAGTAAATCGCCATTACATATTTTTGATAAGCTCTGTGATTACACATAACATCTGATACATAATCATCATTTATGCTGTGAACGTTCAACGCTACTGCTAAACGTAAATGCTGCCAGTCGGTGTGTCTTGTCATACTCCGCAAGCACATCCAAAGTTTGACGCTAAATTTCACATCATAAGCGACACTTTGCGATCAGACGATGGAGTTCTTGACATTTACGGCAATTGAAGCTCCGCTCGGGCTCTCGCTCCGGAAATCTACTCACTCAAAACCTTCCAACAAAGATTCTGCAGGCACGACCGATCATTCTGACCAGCTTTGGAGTTTGGTTTCAGATCGCAAATATCCA
The DNA here is from genome assembly GCF_019059575.1 of Amphibalanus amphitrite. Classification (NCBI taxonomy): domain Eukaryota; kingdom Metazoa; phylum Arthropoda; class Thecostraca; order Balanomorpha; family Balanidae; genus Amphibalanus; species Amphibalanus amphitrite. The sequence goes on along the minus strand of NW_024883531.1, from coordinate 36,576 downwards.
GTCGACCATTCATGGCCACCGTAAACGGCTTCCTGTGTGCGCTGGGTGTCAGCAGGGCGGCCTATCTCGTCATCGAGCAGTACCACCTTCAGGAGGTAAGCACGTCTCACCATTCCGGCACGAAGGCATGAGTAATGATGACACTATCGGGAGGTGAAATAAATGCTTGTTAATGGTCCCTAAAGACATGGCTTTGATTCAGGCTTAATTTTACACCAAGTTTATAGGTATCTGATCGACATAGGTGAACAAACGTGCAAACTCTACTGACCACCCGGACGGTGATAACACTGATGTCTCGCAGAAAAAGAGACAAGTTGCGTTTCTGAATCCTAATTTCCTAACTACGTATTGAGCGTCATGCGTTTTTCTTATGCATTTTACTAGGTAAGCGTCTATTTTCGAAAGTATTAAAAATAAACAAACTGGGCCCATAACAGATCATCGGTTTTCTCTCAAAGCGCGCCTCAGTTTCTAAGGGCAGCGGCAGCTTTTCGGACCTTAACCTCTAGAGACCCGAGAGCAAGTTTACAGATAAAACAAGACGAAATTTGGAATATAGTCTGCTTAAGTGGTGCGATTGATAAATTTCCAGTCGTTTTGGCCATATGCCCCAATGCGCATGCGCAGTGACCTGTATACTATAGTATACATTCGGTTTCAGAACTTATTTTTTTGCACTTGGTTGTTAATATTAAAAGTGATAAATATGCTTTTTAATGGTCGCATGGACAATGTCTAGCAATGTGATGAATGGGCTGATGTGTTCTAAACCTTTTGAGGTGATATCTGCATGGAAAAAAACATACTTGTTGTAAACATACCTAGGAGCATTGGGGGTGACATCTTGATCACCTAACTCGAGGTCACTCTCACTGTCGGACCCAGGAGCAGGATCGACTCGAGGGATGTACTCGCCCAGTAAACATGCCGACGTCGGCCGACGCCGGGGTGACGTCGGCCGACGTCGGGGTGACGTCGGCATCTCGGCATCGGTATGCCGACGTCGGCACGACGTCGGCTGGATGTCGGATATGCCCGCATGTACCGACGTCCAGCCGAGGTCCAGCCGACGTCGGGCCGACGTCAGACCGAGATCAATTGCTGAGGTCCAGCCGACGTCGGGGCGACGTCGGACCGACATCGGCCGCTGTTTTGACCGTTAAAATAATATAGAATGCATGTTTCATTTTTCATAAAGAGCTTCTGTATTCAAAATATCCTCATGAAACTCAAATTTTCCTCCACGCCGCAACCCCCTGATCCGGACTGGACGGGAAACTTTAACCCATTTGGGATTGCCGGTAAGCCGAGCTCGCCCGTAGCCGGGTGCGGTGAGTGCTTGGGGGCTGCCCGGCCTATCCTTTGGTCAGGCTCAGCACCGGCAACTCACCAGGGCCGGGCCCAGTTCATATAGAAAGGCCAGTCGGTAAGTGTCACTTTGCCAAAGTGCCACTTATCAAAGGGACACTTTGGGAAACGTTGGTGCAGGTGTGTAAGAGTGGCTATATGAATCCATTGTGGGGTTGCCCTTTCCAATAAGTGTCACGTAACAGCAATGGGACCAGGGACTCTATATGAACTGGACCCAGGGTGCTCGCCAAGAAGACCAATGTCTCCATCCTATCATCCTTTCGGCTCTGAAATGGTCTTGTCAGACCGAAAGGGCATAACCCAACAAAACAAACTAAATTCGCTATCTGGATGCGTGGTTTAGTGGTTAGCGCACTAACCTCACGTTCAAATGACACGGGGTTCGAATCACATCGCCGGCTGATGCTTTTGGCGTGTTGTCCCAGTAAACATGCCGACGTCGGCGACTGGGGGCTCGAATCCCGCCGCCGGTTGATATTTTTGGCGCGTTGTCCCAATAAACATGCCGACGTCCGCCCCGTCGGTCCAACGACAAACGATCTCGTCAACCTCGGCAAACGACCTCGGCCCGACGTCGGCTCGACGTCGGCTGGACTTCGGCTGGACGTCGGAACATGCGGGCATATCCGACGTCCAGCCGATGTCGGGCCGAGGTTGAACCGACGTCGGCATGTTTACTGGGCGTCTCCTGAATCAGAGACATCTAGGTCGGATCCGGAATCAGGTGCTTCGAGCATGGCCTTGATACTGGCAGACGACAGGCCATCTATAAAACAGCACAGTTTATCAAACTTCGCTCTATAATCCGACCTAACTTTTCAGTGATGGCATGCAGACTGTGACGCCACGATCGCTTTTGGTAGTTTGACCATTTATTCTCCATTCAAGAACAGTAGTTTACCATCAAATACCAGTAAAACGCCGTTAGGGCGATGAACGAGAGAGCGCAAAGGTGAGTCGTTTACGTGCCTGAGTGTGAAATGGTACCCCGACTGACTTGTGTGCAACACCATTCTAACCGGTCCCTAACGTTGTGCCATGTTTTAGCGCAATAATTATTGAGATGTGTCCGTGGGAACCACAAGTATGTTTACGCTTCACGTCCTGAATGTATACTTGAGTGCACATGTCCTGTTGTAATGTAAGCCTAAGTGTATACTATAGTACACAAATCAAGAAACGAGCGAATCCTGATGGATACCATAGTAGGGGAGAGCGGGGTCAAATGTAACACGGGGCAATTGTAACAGTGTTAATAATTCATAAACTTACCAATAGAATGAGCTGATGTTCAGACCGAAAATGCGTAATTCTATACTGCCTTTCCCAACGGAGTTTGAAGCGAAAGTGCCGGGTATGTCGATGGCTGTGCACAGTAATGTGTTTTTGAGAGCATTTTGTAGATTTTTATGCCGTTATATTTGATTAGCTCATTCCCGCCATTGAAAAGATATCGACTTCAGACTTTGTGTAAGCGTTGGCAGGCTTGTTGTCGATAAATTGAAAGCATTAAATGCTGCCTACATGCAACATCTTTTTGCGCCAGTGTCGTCTAAAATATGTCAAGGCGCGACGGGGACAATTGTAACATTTTTGCAGGGGTCAAATGTAACAGGTTATAGGTCAGTGGCCATTATGTCAAAGTCGTCAAATTTTCAAAGGAGATGAAACATTGCTAGAATTAAGAGAACTGTGAGTTTTGTCGCAATCGGCAGCTTTTTACGCGATTTATTTGCGAAAAACCAAGGGAGAGGAGGTCCATCCAACCCCTGTATAAGTGCGAGGTTTTATTGCCTTCTTCCTGAGAAGAACCGTCCCTACCAAGTCTGGGAAGATAAACAAGTGTTCAATACTTTTGTTAAATCAAAGTTTTGGAAAAAATTGTGTTGCTGTAGCCTGTAAATGAACATGTTACAATTGTCCCCGGATGGTGTTACTTTTGACCCCGTATCTGGGGCGAATTGTAACAGCTGAATTGACTTTTTCGAACAACAATTTTGACCCGAAAAAGAAGCTATTTCGGAAATGTTTTAACTGCATTTTAAAGACAAAACATCATAGTTTCTGAAAGTAAAAGAAAGAGCTTTATAGCTGCAAACGTGTTTGCACTAGATGATAAAATGCAAAAAAATGTTACAATTGACCCCGTTCTCCCCTATACACATTCAATAAGTAGGATTTAATTTTGTGGTTTAGGTATGACAATTATCTTAATATGTGTCTTACAGTCACGATACAATAAAGTTTTTGTTTTCAAGAGAGTGGAATATAAGATATAGGGCACGTGCATCATCGGGTGGCATGAAATGAAGTCTGAAGTCCGGATGTATGATGTATAGGACTATAGTATACCATCAAGTACGATAACACATTTTGTCAAAATTACGAACGCTAAAGCAAAAATAACTATTCACATATTTGCACAGCACCTTTCTCATAACTAGCAACATGTCAAAAATGATGATAACATGGCATGATAATAAGAAAAAAAGAAAACATGTCGGAGCCTCACCTGAACGCGTCCGTCGCCCCGACATAGCGAAGTCAAAAAGGCCCCTGGCGGCAAATTTTGCAACCAAAGGTTTGTTTTTGGCACCAGATGGCAGGCATTGGATCAGCCTGAGGTATGACCATAGCTATTGCGATCTCGGAGTACATCGGAGTGATATAGACGGCGCTGAAGCCATGTATACTATAGTGCACCCGGGGTCTCTAGAGGTTAATGACAGGCTCTGGTGTCAGTGCTAAAACTGTAGGACATTCTTCTTATGTTGCAAGGTGCGTTAGATGAGCGCCTTGTTTGTCGCAATGCTGGAAGGCCCCGGCGGATATTGGACGGTTTTCATGATAGTTAAGTAGGCCATCAAGATAGTTCTGTGCGGCTTATTTGCCATTGATGACGTTTGGTGTGGTAATGACTTGGAATGATAGTCCTAGAGATTAGATCTTTGGCCTTATCAGCGATGATTGACCGGTACAAAGCCGCACACGTTTTTTTCTTGCCGGGTAACAATCACAATTACTACCTGAGACAAATGTGTTTTGTTACCAAATAAACGATAAATGCCAAAAAAATGCTTAGAAATATAAGCAATTTAAACAGACGAGAACAAAGTAACGGCTGACGACTGCCGTAGTTTTCAAGTCGATCGTGATTCTGTCAGTGCCGTTCAACCTGCAATGTTGGCACTGGTTCACTGACCCGCGGTCCCTGTGTCGCACGTGCAGGTGCTGCCCGAGGTGGTCTCACGCCTTCTGTGGGACGTCGGCTTCCCCTGTCTGCTGGCCGCCTCCATCATCATTCAGTACACGTTCTCTGAGCTGTCCCAGGTCAGTTCCCTGTGGCGCACGGCCAAAACGTGTGTGTGGTGGCTGCAGACTGCCCGCTGTCTTACTGAAGACTGAAGAGGTGTGTTAAAGGGAGGTATGCCTTCTCACGTACATATGATTTACACTGTGGGTGCAGACATATCACGCTAACGAACATATGCATAAACACCATTGTCAAAATGCTATAGCAAAATCTATTGCAATTAAAATAAGTTTTATATGAAACGGCTATTATTCTGCCCGACTACAGATGACGTAGACGTAGATTCTGTCCGACATTCCGAAATGTAAGCGTAGATTTACACCCGCCCGTTTTGTTGTCAGATGAGTTTCGGCCCGGCGTTCCTGCGAAGGCGTCCGTTCCTGTCCAGTGTCATCTGTGGCCATTTCTTCACGGTGCTCATCACGGACCTTATCGCGGGCTTGGAGACGGAGGCCACGGTACAGAACACTTCCTAGGGAGGGAGAGGGAGACTGCCGTTGGCGTGATACGGTCATAGCTGAGGACGAGTGTCAACTATTGCTGCGACGATCGGGGCTTGACGAAATAGCATTTGTTGATTTTGGTGCCTAAGTTTTCGAGGCACTGCAAATGACTGTATTAGATTAGTGTAGACTTTTATTGCTACATTTGGCTATTGTCCTTGACCTTTGTCGAAAAATGATGCATTTGAATATTTGATGCACATGCAGCAGGTTACTAGGCCCATGCCAATCTCTGATCCCTTTGACGTATTAACGCCAGGCCTCAACCCACGCGTCAATATCGTGATTCGTGACGTATTTTGCATACGTTTTATCTTTATATCCTTTTTCTTTCACAGGCTCTGCTGTATATATCTCAGACGGTGTTTATCGTGTGGTGTCTGTTCATCCACACCACCTTCCTCTTTATCGGCTACAAGGTGCTGCACATGCTGAACGAGCTGCCGTCCAGCGCCTTCAATAACGGCACAGTCGACACCAACACCAAAGGTACGCGCCTGCACGTCCTCTGAAATTCGGTATGCAAACTCCACAGCGGAATCCAAACAAGGAAATTGAGTTATTCTGGTCTAAAGAACACATTTCGTTTGGAGAAGCTGGTATAATGTTGTTGCCTGTTTGCCAGTGGGTATAAGTATTTTGTAGCTCTATACTTGCTTCACGTATGCAAGAGAAATACATGTCATTTCAATGTGCCGTATTTGATGTTAAATTGAAATGCAAGGCAAGCTTATATCTGCCTTCCGCTAATTACGCTCATATAGCTCTCATATAGAAATTAATGAAAGGAATGTGAATGACGTCTGGCCGCTGCGACTTTATTTAATTTTGTGCCACTCAATAACAAAATAAATAACCAATAAAATGTGTTCTTTCAGATAACCAATGCAACCTCGATTAAATGTCAACCGAAATGCCGTTACATAAATCCCCGCTTTTGCGCTAGGTACTTTTTTCTTTCTTAGTTTTCCTTTTCAGTTCTGCTGTGTCTCTCCACTGTTCAGTCCATATTCCATCCAAGCTCTCTGACCTTACCTCACCACCCTCTCCAGGAATCATGCAGTTGGCGCTTCTGGCGCGGTGCGGTAACATCGCCAGTTCTGTGATCGCCTCCGGTGGCCAGCGGACGGCGGCGCCGCCACCCAAAATCCGCATCACAGACGAAAACGAGCGGACAGTCAGCTTCCACAGCGAGACGGCCATCACCAGCGCAGAGCCAGGTAAGAAGCTTTTTTTTAGAAAGCTCTTTCGGCCTAAAAAGACCATTGCGGAGCAATGGGATATTAGGATAGGAAGTACCTAGCCATTGGGCTGTGCGGTACACTGACAGGGATCTGCGGAGATCCAGACCGTCCCTGTGCGTCCCTGTGGGACCGGATTCCCCCGTTGGGACAGTCTGCCCCCCGCCCTCCAAACGGTTAAGGAGATAAAGAACAAGGGATTCACTAACAAGGTACGGGGCTAACGGGGGGGGGGGGCGTGAATTCAGAATTTCAGGGCCAAGTGAAGAGCTAATGGAGGGAGCCAGGGAAGGGACCAACGAGCGAGCGGTGACCTGAGCTGCTAACAAAACGACCTGTTCCAGAGCAACCCGCTCCGGCTGCCGAGGAGACCCCCAGCTGCGAGCGGAGACCGTCCGATCCGGTGGCTCCCGTGCGGCGGCCGCTCCGCCCCACGGGCAGACGCTGCAGCGAGAGTGCGGCGACCGGCCGCAAGGCGGCGCTAGCGTCGTCCGATCGCAACCGCAGGTAAGGGAGAACGGCATTGTAAAGGCGCTTTTGTGTAGAGTAGATTTGATGTTGCTCTGACGTCAAAGCCGGTCAGGTTAAACTGTTAAGGGTCGCTATCACCACATTCGTATGATCACTCATTTCAGAGTGCCTCAGGCTTTTCGGACTCTGAAGTAGATACCTAACCACCGCCATGGCGGGGGTTTGCAACCAATGATCGGCCCATCGCCACCATGTCACCGACCTGTGACCGACCCGTGACCCACCGTGACCCGACCCTATCCATCAGCCGGTCATGCTGCGCCCCGAGTGAGCCGGACTCTCTGGAGACCATCTCCCCGGCCCCCGCTCCGCCGGCACCGGCCGCCAGCCGTCCCAAGAGGCCGCCCCCGCGCCCCGAGACGACGGCCAGGAGCTCCCTGCTGCCGACAGCCGCGCCGCCGCGAGACTCGATCGTCTCGACGGATATCACCCTGCAGACAGTGCTCAATCATATCGCCTATATCAGTCACCCGACCACTGTGCGCATGTCGCCCAAATATCAGGTGGGTGCTGGAGGTGGGAGGAGAGGAGGCTTGTCGGGTTTATTCATGGGTGGGCAGGAAAATTTAAGGCATTCATGAGTCAAGCCCTTTGCGAATGCTCTTTAGAAAGGCTTAGGCTGATAATTATAGCAAGGTGTTTGAAAATGTCGTTCTTTCATTTTGCAAGCGGTATTGTCGTGTTCAAAATTCAAATACTCCACTCTTATTTTGACGGTGACGCACAATTAATGCATAGCGATAGCGGATCCTAAATACACCGTTCGCTGTTCACAGGTGCGGCGAATCCTGAAGGTGACGTACACCACAGCACTCCTCGGCGTCCTCCTGTCCGCCGTGTACCTCGCGCTGCTGTACGCCCGGCCTGCCATCGGCTCCACCACCTGGCTTCTGCTGGAGACAGCGGCGCGCTCTGCAGAGTTCTTCATGGGCTGCTGCATCGCCAACATCACCAAACAACCTGTGCAGAGGAGCGGCGGGATGCTGCGCCAGTACCACTGAGTTGGTGTCAGTACCGCGCGGTGGTGAGGCAGGGTGTGATGATAGTGGTGAACTGATGATAGCCGATGATAGCCGGTGACGGATAATGTCAAAAATCCAGTGTTTTGTGTGATTGGCGTCGGAACAATGCCAGTCCGTGATAGCGCGTCGGTGGATCTCGTGGAGGTGTTATTATAATAGTGTGTCCGCATGCTGCTGTGCTTTGATATGGAAAATGTTCTAAAAGGTAGTGATGACAGCTTGACGAGGTATTTGTAAATACCATTTCACATGTGTTTTCACGCACTCGATCACGCTCAAACACGCATAATTTACACGCAAACGTGGACACACAAACAAGCATACACGCACATACAATTATAAATCACGAAGCAAATCTCATGTAGGCTGACGGCGACTACAATAATCATTGTCATCACTAGCATCGTGCTCGTCAGCAGGAACAACATATGCATTGCACGGAAGGTGCATAATTATACATTGAACACTGAACAATTCGTCTTTAATGAAACATAAGTCTGTATATAATGAAACGTAAGTCACGAAACATAAGTCCTAACTATTTCAACGTCACGCAGCCTACGCTAATGTAACCGGGCTATTTCAAAACGTATCTCAAAATTCAGCAAGCATTTCCCGGCATTTCCTCAGTGCCGTTAAGCAGTTTTTTTCGCACAAGTAAAGGTTAGAAATTTAACCGTATATTTGCTATCAATGAACAAAAAACCTCAACCACTCAAGCGATAATCAAACCCTTCAGTAAAACTGTCGAACTGCTTCGGTTGAATCAGCAACCCACTTACCATAAGTATGTTTAGCTATCACGTCGATGGTCGTTTTTTTCGCATGGTATCTGATAGTACGAACTATTCAGTGATGGCGGGCTTTTGCAAATATCCGGTTATCAAAGGCTGAAGTGCGCGACAATGTCGGTGTTATCAGCTGTGGCCCTTCCGGAGAGATGTCTTCAGTGTTGTGGACAATTTATAGCTGGATTGTCCATACAGACTCACTATGTTTGAGCTTTGCCGCCTGTGTCAGAACTCAGAACCATCTCTAATTCATAAGTGTGTGTACATATTGACTGTCAGTCATCTTCAATGAACGTGACTATTTTGAATTCAAAACACATGTATTTATGTATGGAAGGATAATGGATGTCGTATTTATCAGCGTGTATGTTTGTGTATATAGATGTGCGTGTGCTTTTATGTATACCTGCCATTGTATGTAAATGCACATATGTTTTATTCCCGTTTTTGGTTTTGGTAATCGACTTGGGCTTGATGGGTTGAACCTTGGGTTGGACATTGGCACCCGGTACGGACGCTTCTGGCCTTGAGACATAAAAAGCCTCTTGCGACCCACAGACTTTGATAGAAAGAAATAATGACGAAATTGTTACGAGTGAAATAAACCTGATATAAATAACCAATAAACATTTAAAAATATTTGCAAAACATTTTGCAAAACATGCAATGTATACTTATTCATACATTGGCCGCCTGAGCTCGTTTATTTTGGTCCTCAAAGCTGCTTGAAAAATATGAAGAAATAGTGCATCAAGCAAAACGAGTCTGGGGATCGCTTTCCCAGTCTGTAAAAGATGTGTGGTATCTGCAAGTACAGTTTCACAGTCTGTTCTTGCAGATATGAGATACCACACATTTCTGGGAACTGTCCAAACGACCCTTGGGAGACGAAAGAGTGATCTGAAGGGCAGCCCTTACTGAAGCGTTTTTTTATGTGATAGCATCGCTTATTAGTCACATGTGGCCAACACTGGACGACCTCAACCCTTGCGCGTGGAGACCCCACACCGGTCCAAGATGGGATATGGGGGCCCATAGATTCAATCGTTGCCTTTGGCACTGGGGGTTCGGGACTCCCACGAGCCCGGCCCACAGTTTCGCCAATCCTGGCATCAAGCATGGTGCATAACACCAATGTTTCAGTGCTTCCGCCCTTACACTGCCACAGCTACAGTACCTACAATATGGTTGAAAACACAACTACTGGACGTCTCCGAGTAGCGATTTCTTACTTTTCGGCCCCAGAGCCCCAAAGATGGGGGAGGGGGCAAGCTGCCCCCACTGTCCCCCCCCCCGGTTCCCGCACCTATGCGCATAAAACGCACAAAACAACCTAAGGTATAAACCACAAAAAGTCAACAGAGATGGAGAAAAGACATGAAGGCAATATCCTCCTGTTGACTCCAGAGATTACAAAAATCTGCACCCGCCGTCCCTGTGCAAAACCCATCAGCGCTGGTTGAATGTGAAACATACACATGTCCGTGCCACTCGGTTATCGGTATCGAGGGCCGGCCGGCCGACGGCCGGCCGGCCATAGCGGCCGTATCGGTAGAGTAAACTCTGACATCAGGCTTGCCGCCGACCGGTCACCGCCCACCGGTTAGCGACGCCGCCCACACGCCCCTGGATCTACGGGGGCGACCGTCAGGCAGAACCAGTAGGACAAACGCCCGTATACATCTGTCACGCGGCGCTGCTCACGGTTCCACTGGACACGGCGAACAACAGGGCATTAGAAGAAGTATTCTACTTGTCTGCGGTTTCCAGTATTCCAATTTGCCTGGAATGCGACCAGCTCCTGGTCCAGTCAGTCTGTTGACGCCACTCGAGTCTGAGCAATAAACAAGCTAATTGGCAGCGGGCCTGGTGTCATGACGCTCATCAGACGCCATAGCAGCGTCGTTGGGCCATCTTATGTCGTGTCGGTGATGAGCTGGGCTGAACGGAGCTCCCAATCGCTCACGGCTCACTTCCAGTGGCGGATCCAGGGGGGGGGGGCAAAATGGGCATTTGCCCCCTCCCCAAACGGCATAATTTTAACATTACGCCTATGGACGATGCATGGAAAGAATCGATAAATTGTTATGGTTTGCCCCCCTCCCAAAACTCTGAGCTGGATCCGCCTCTGCTCACTTCTGACACGTGCCGGGCTTGAGGACAGCGCACACACGTGAATTTATATATTGTGCATGGCATCTCATTAGGTGATTCAGATCGCAGCATCCGAACTTCCTCAGATAATAACTGAGCCAGTCCCGTAGGTCAGTTGGTAGAGCGTTGGACTCCGCGTGGTGAGAGCACGCGTTCCCGGTTATAACAGCCCGGGTTTATGAGCCCGGGTTTATATATATGTTACGGGTCATATGCTAACTTGGGCAGTATGCAAACTGCCCGGGCAGTATGCATACTACCCAACAGCCCGGGCAGTATGCATACCGCCCGGGTAGTATGCATACTACCCGACCCCTTGGGCAGTATGCATACCTCCCGGGTAGTATGCATACCACCCACCTTTTTTCTCACGGGCAAGATGTTTACTCGGGCAGTATGTTGACTACACTTCCTGAGGCTTGTTAATGCAGTAACTCGCGTATATATGTGAATGACAAACGTTTTAACCTTCCGGGTGGTGGTGGGGGGGGGGGGGCATTTTTTGTCCCCCTTAGTTTTTTCGATATATATATCCAGAATTCCGCTGCGCCGATTGCCACCAAACTTTCAGTACCCTCCCGGGATCGTAGCTATTACACATTGTGACCAAAAATTTTCCAAAGGCTTTGATAGGTTGGCCGCTAATGACGTCGGAGTGACGTCATTTCTGCCATTTTCGACCCAAAAAAGGTTTCGCGGGAAGAGCTGTCAGGCCTACAGCTTTATAGATACAGAAAATGTTTAAAGGGACTATCCCACCTTTAACATGGGGTTTGAGTTGAGATAGCCAAGTTTGCGGCGAGGTTCAGAAACCTATATCTATCTAGGTTGCAACCCCCGCGGCCTCTTGGTGTTGAAGAAATTCGTTCCCTTCATTTGAAAATGGGCCTTGTACAAGGCCCTATCTTCAACATGGAGCGACCGTTAGTGTGACGTCACCTCGTTTAGTCATTCTGATTTAAATGGGTTTGTTCGTTGAAAAATCGCTTAAAACTTGGTCTGAACTTTGTTGTGGTGCCTACAGAGTAAAAAGAATCAGCTTTATGACAGTAATGTGGCCTAGGGAAGGAGGCAATTTTGGGCTGTGACGTCAAATATTTGAAAGTTTGTGTTTGGAATATGGGAAGCCTTAGATGTTTAATGAAAAATAAATGGCAGAACCGTGTTCCTGGTCATCCAATCTATAAAGTCGGGCACAATTTAACTGGTTTTAACAACATTTTAGAAGGTGGGATAGTCCCTTTAAGAATAGGTATAAAAAGGGTCGAATTAGAGGGTTACAAAACTGCTATTTCAGATTTTAAAATTTTTCGATTTTGACCCCCTAAAATCAAAAAAGTAATTTTTTAATACAATAGGGAAAAAAATTCAAAAAATCCAAAAAGTTTTTTTTTTCATTTCGAAAAAAACGGAAAATATGTGATAGTTCCTACCGCCTATCCACATACCAAATTTGAGATTGATTCCTCTTTTTTTGGCAAAGTTATAGCGAAAAAAAACTCTTCAACATTGATGACGTCAAATTTTGTCGTCGTCGTTTCATTTTACTCAGTTCACGCTTCACAATGACGATGACTTGTTGGCCACTGGTTATTCAACAATAGATTTGGGAAAAAGTAATTTCAACACTTTATTCCAATCCTCATTCCATCCTACGATCGATCAATCACGTTTGACGACAAAAATTCTTCTCGGTCGATCTATTGTTATCTAGAGAGTCATTTATATTCTTAATGTGGACATGGATTACACAACTTTAAGTCGGAAATCGGGCAGTATGCAAACTGCCCAAGCTTTTGGGCGGTATGCATACTGCCCAAGGGGTCGGGTAGTATGCATACTACCCGGGCGGTATGCATACTGCCCGGACTGTTGGGTAGTATGCATACTGCCCGGGTAGTTTGCATACTGCCCAAGTTAGCATATGACCCGTAACATATATATGTTACGGGTCATATGCTAACTTGGGCAGTATGCAAACTACCCGGGCAGTATGCAAACTACCCAACAGCCCGGGCAGTATGCATACCGCCCGGGTAGTATGCATACTACCCGACCCCTTGGGCAGTATGCATACCGCCCGGGCAGTTTGCATACTGCCCGGGTAGTATGCATACTACCCACCTTTTCTCTCACGGGCAAGATGTTTACTCGGGCAATATGCTGACCGTGGCCCGTGAGACTAGTTCATGCAATAGCTCACATATACATGTCAATGGCAGACGCTTTAACCCGCTCCGGGGCGGTGCTCGGCGCCAGTCGTGCCGGGCTGGATGGCGGGTTGAACACCCCTGCTCGACTCCCGCGTGCCACTTAGCGGAACAGAAGTAAGCGGCATGTAAGATGCGGTAACCGGCATTCGAAATAGCGTCAAAGATCATGACGAAAGTGCCCTAGTCATTTGGCCAGGTCAAAGAATAGGGCAACAGAGGTCATCAAAGATCAAATTTCGTCTTTTTCCTTTTTTTATAAATTCGCCCATAACTCAGAAGATAGGAGAGCTACAGCGCCGCAGAAAGACGCATTCGATAGCTCTGTTAGCGTTTTCTGGAATAAGTACTCAAAATTGATCTAAGTTCCAAATTTGACCTGAGGTCAAGGTCATGACCTGACATGAAAAGGTCATGTTGTTTATCAGCCGCTCCTTATCGTCGAACTGAACACATCTAAGGTTGTTTACATGACCATCGCCCCAACACGTCTCCATAAAAAAATAATGGTAAAAGAACTGCCGGAGACCTTTTATGACCTGATATGACCTCATGGTCATAAAAAGGGGTCACAAGTGCAATTTTTTTTTATTCAGTGCGTCATGTTTACCTGTATGTAACCCGATGTTTGAGAGTGTTTAGAATGACGTTCAGCAAAAGGGGCGTCCTTCAACTTTCTCCTGTCAACTTTTTAGGGAGACTGTGCAATATTGACTTGACCTAAAAGTCATCGGTATGATATCAAAATTCAAATACATGCCTTTTGAACCTAATGTTACACTTATTAGTCGCTTAAAGTTTCAAAGCGATCGTCAGGTCGGTGTAGCTATGGCGAGCATTCCAACCTTTCCTGGGGTAATGTCACTTGACCTGACTTGGTAACCCGACCATAACAACTTGTAACGTCTTACATGTAAATGGTTTCATGTAACATTAGCTATTGAAACAATGCTAACGCCCTCTACAGGTCCAAGTGTCAAACCAAAGCCAGCGAGTGATGGCACTACATATGTCGTCATTTCAGATGAAAGTGACTTGTTGGCCGCTGGCAATGAAATTCAATGAAATTCTGGGGAAATATTTTAAATTTTTATATTCAAAACATTATTTCACTCTTCGATCGATAAATCACGTTTGACGGGAAAAAACACTTCGCGATTAAACTACGTTACTTTTTTAAAGTTAGTCCGAACCTTTTGAATAGAAGGATTCACAGGGACAGAGCCCCCGCTAAGCGAAGCTTGTTGCGGTAACCCTGCCCTCTACCCTCCGATCGCGCAATGCCGGTTCTATGGCAGAATTTGGAGTCCAAAGTTTAAAGTGCGCACAGAGCCGCGCACGGCCGGTCCTCTTACCGACTTCGCTTGGCTACGGGCTACGGCCTGCCACAAACCGTCATATCTGTAAGGAGGCTCATTAAACGTCCATCGCCCGTCGCGCTTCGAACCCGGACTGTTATAACCGGAAACGCGTGCTCGCACCACGCGGAGTCCAACGCTCTACCGACTGAGCTACGGGACCGGCAAATACTTATAGAGCCATTAATACTTTTTAAAATGGACATGGAATACACAACTTCAAGACAAGAAGCGGGCAGTATGCAAACTGCCCAATTTTTGGGCGGTATGCATACTGCCCAAGGGGTCGGGTAGTATGCATACTACCCGGGCGGTATGCATACTGCCCGGGCTGTTGGGTAGTTTGCATACTGCCCGGGTAGTTTGCATACTGCCCAAGTTAGCATATGACCCGTAACATATATATATATATATATATATATATATATATATATATATATATATATATATATATATATATATATATATATATATATATATATATATATATATATATATATATATATATATATATATATATATATATGACCATTTCTGTAGAAGTTATTCGCGAAAAACTAAAACCCCAGCGGGTTGATGACCTGACCTTTGAACTCAGTTCACCAAAAGAATTTTGGTATTTTTCCTGGGTCAACGCTATATTCCCAATATTCGCCAGGGGGGGGGGGGCGAAAAGCGCCCCCGGACCCACGAGGGTTAAAAGTCTAAGCTTAGCCTACAATTTGAGGCGAAGTTTAGACATTTAAAGATAGTGAGCAGACGGTCACACCTCTATGTCCGTCCGTCGACCTATCCGTGTTTCTATCCTCAGGATACTGAAATCCTTCTCCTCCACACCGCAACCCCCTTCCGGGCTGGACAGGCAACTTTATCTCATGCGGGCTGCTCCCTTGGAGCGGCACCGCTGCTCCCGAGGGAGCGCACCCCGTAGCCGGGTGCAGTGAGTGCCTTGGGGCTGGGTGGCCTGTCTTCGGACGTGCTCAGCCCCGGCGACTCACTAGGGTGCCTGCCCAGACCAATGTCTCCCCCTAATTCCTATCATCCTTCCGGCTCTGCAATGGTCTTGTCGACCGAAAGGGCCTAACCCAACAAAGAATTAAACCTCTAAGATATTTAATTATGCTGCTGATTCAAGTATTTCACCACCTTATTACTTATTACAATAACGTTCATAGCTAAACTTCAATAACCTTGTATGCACATTGCAAGGCACAGTCAATGCAAACATCTCAACAATGCAATCAAGCATGGCTGATAGGCACAGTCATATACATATCATATCATATCATATCAGGCACAGTCAATACAAACATCTCAGCAATACAAACAAGCATAGCTAATAATTTACAAGCAACACTTTTTCATTTAACCCGCGCCCCGCTGGGCTATTCAGCCATACGCGCCCTGCTGGGGGGGGGGGGGGGCAGATTCTGCCCCCCCTGTCTAACTTCCGAACCGATGGTCGTAGAAAGACGGGGAAAACGGCAATCGAAAGCTCTCAACAAGGCGGATCTTAAGAGCCCAAATTTTTTTGCTTAAGTAGGTCAGAGGTCAGGTCAAGGTCAGGTCAAGGGTACAAAATGCAAGTTTCTACAGTATCGGCCTTGCACCGTAGTTGCCGAAGAATGGACTGAGACTGATTGCCCAAAACGTGTTCTTAGACTACCAAGACAATATTCGTTGCACACAATGTCATTCAAAGGTCAAGGTCAAGGTCAGGTCAGGTCAGGTCAGGTCACCAAAAACAAAATATAGAAAAGGGCATGTGCCACACATGTTTTATGGGTCATTTTACTCATGGAATTCAATAGGCACACTCAATAAGTGATATGGACCACCTCTGGATGAATTTCAGGTCGAGGTCAGGTCAAGGTCAGGTCAAGTGAGGTCAAATTTTGAAGTTGGTTGTTAAGGCCTAAAAAGGTGTCTATCCGATGCAGTTTTTCACGCCGAATCGAATGATGCTATTTTTATTTCCGTACGAGGTCTAGAACTTCCAAAAAATCATTTTTCAAAATTTTTGTGTGTCGTGACGTCATAAAATTTTGAATAACTCCCACATTTTTGAACCGATTCTTCTAAAAATTGGTATGTAGGTGCACATAGACGACTTCTTTGACATATATTCCGGTTTTTTCGATAAACTCAAAATTTTGGATTTTATAAATATTTTCCCAAAAAAGTCAGTTTTTGGGAAAAATTTTGGCCAAAATCCAAAATTTTCAAAAAACCGAGATAGCCATTTGATAGACAAAGTAGAATCACGTATAACCTTTTTTGTTACGTCTTGATTCCTTTAAAAATGAAGAAGTTAGCGGCGTTTGAAATTTTGCCGTTTTTTAGGCGAAAATGGCGAACATGACGTCACTAAAACGTTAATTTCTCAAAAATTTTCCGACGGATTTCGCTCAAATTTTTAGGGAACGTGTCAAATTGATGTATGATAAGGTACTGAAAGTTTGACGTCGCTGGCGTAAGGCGTTTAGAAGTTATTGGCGAAAAACGGGAGGGGGGGGGGCAGATTCTGCCCCCCCAGCGGGGCGCGGGTTAACCCTCACCAGGCCGGTGCCTTTTTCAATAACGCGGACAGCCGGACGACCCCTCTGGCGATTCGCTCCAATGGCACTCAGAACCACCAAAGTTAAAGGGTAGGTGAGGTGGAAGGAAAGCTCGCCCCTGTGTGAAATTGGTGACTCTAGGTCATCATTTATTTAGTTATTTTTGGGGAGGGGGTAAAAATGTAAAAAAAAAACATTTGGCTAAAAACACGCTCAAAAGTCTTCTCGCTTCCAACTTTTGATCTTGAAAAGGTAGAGGAAGAATAAAAGCACCAATGAACTCAGCACGCCAATGCAATCGAAAAAATTGGTTTTGCTACCAGTTTAAGTGAAATTAAAAGTTCACTGAAAATTAAATGAAGTTTAATTAATTAAGTTCATGCGGGCTCATCAGATCATCAAAATGCATCATGTGGCATACCATTTGACTCGGCTGATAACAAAGAATACAATGACACCACCTTTGGAGATAGATTGAAGATTTGAATATGTAGCCATATTGTGAGCTAGGTTATTAGCAAAAACGTAGATAGCATTTGACCTCAGTGGACCCGACAAGAAAAATCCCAAGCCGTTTAACTTCCTTATAAATGTCTTTTTAGCACAATGCACAATTCACATGCCTAAGTATTCGACATAAAAGGAATGATGCTAGAACTCTGTCGAAAAGTAGTCTACCTCATCACCTTCGCACGTTGAAAACTTGATATTTTTGATCATCTGGCCACATATTTTTCTTTTTTAGGCACAATGCAATGATCATTTACACCCCAGAACTTGTCCATTCTTGAAATTGTCTTTGGAGTCTGGCTATTATAATTCAACGCTTCACAGATGCGGCAATAATAGTGAATCGGCGAACCGAAATAACCATGCTCGTTCAGAACATAATAGGAATCTCGCCACGCGTGATAACGTTCATATGCGGACGGTGTGTCATTTAAATACTTCAGATGCGCTGCAAGCTCTGCCACTGACGCAAAGTCTTCAACAAATATGAAACTTTTCGGCGGCAATATCATTTCGTAATCTTTCCTCTTGGCGCCCCAAACAATAGGAACAGCTCCCTTGCCAAGAGCGTGCCAGAAAACCTTCTCGGTGATATAGCCATCACAGTGGCTGTTCTCGAGCGCGAGATAGAACTTATAGGTGCTGAGGACCGGGCAGTCCTTATTGTAATGACCATCACATTTGAGCGTTCCGCAGCGACCATACACGTCGACAGGGATCAGTTTTTGGAGAGCCTTCACCAGCTGCCAGCGGCCGCTACCGTCGCAGTTCGAGCCCATGATGGCCGCCAGTCTGGTGTGTACGGGTCGCGGCGTCTCCGACCTGCCCGGCGCCGTACGCCCGTACGGCACCGGTACGTCCGTGTCGTACCGGTAGCCCATCGACCAGTTGAACACGCCGTTGTAGTGCGAGATGTTGTTGCGCGTGAGGAACGCGTGGCGCGGACTCTCGTCACTGAGGAAGATCCAGCGCTGCTGCGGCCGCCGTCGGCCGGGCAGCGCTCTCTCCGAGGTCAGCTGCAGGTGGAACAGCACCGCATCAGCGGCAGCCGCCTCCTCCGAGTTCTCCGTGTAGATCAGTCGGCAGTTCTGCACGGCGCACCCGCGCAGCGGCGGCCGCGCCGCGCCGGAGCCGTAGGAGCGCAGCAGGCGCCGCTCCAGGCGCGCGCCGTGCCGCCACACAGCCACCGTGTAGTTGACACCGCGAGCTGCCGGCCGCGGCTCGCCCAGCAGCAGGATCCGGCCCAGGGTGGACATCCTGGTGCGATCCTCCGCCCCGAACGCCGCCTCCGGGCCCGGCCACAGACGAGCCGACGCGGGCACCTCTGACGTCCTCGACAGCCGGATCACATCCATCGCCAGCAGCTGGTACAGCGTCACCAGCAGCAGGGCGGTGGCCAGCACCGACTTCACCACACACGACGCCGGGGAGCGACGCTTCAGCTTCAGCGGCGACAGTGACGGTCGTCTGTGCGTCATCCTCCACGAAGCCATTTAGGTAACTCCTACGGTGCACAAAAATAGCTTCGTTACCGGAAACCAGGGGGCCGGGAGGGAGGGAGGGAGGGAAAGGGGTGGGAGCACAAATGCAATGGGATTGTTTTGCCGCCACATGGGTGTGGTAGACAATAACATCGAAACAACAGTGGGCGGTCCTGGAGTTTTGTACGCTGCATAACTTTTTTTCGGTGAGAATGAACAATGAAAATTACCATGAGCTTAGTTTTCGGTGCAGGACATCATGTGATCAACATAAAATACGTTTGCATGTACCTACGGCTTGGCACAAAGAGGACAAATCCGGTCAAAATAGATGACTTTGGTACACATGTTTTCTTTTTTTGTTGCTGTGAAAAGTGACACGCACAGACATGAGACAGTAACCCGATAAAAACTCAATCAGAGTCCTGCCATAAGGCATAACTGCATGTCTTCCGTACATTTCAGAAAACACGCTAACACTCCGTGTTCGTATACCTACACGACGTCAGGACTTTCCATGTTGATGACTGCATCTAAATAAGGTAAACATAAGCTCTGTATGTAGTACCTACATACAATACTTCCATATGACGCTATTTCAACACGTGCTGCCTGCGGCTGACTCGACTCACAAAAACTATGTAAGGCCCTGAGCCCATCAGCAGGAATGACAACGTGACACAAGTGGCAATACAGATTCGTAAGCACTCCTTCCCATTGTATAGACAAGTACGGACATACATTCCTTCTTTCATACCCTACGGCGTCCGCCTGAGGCACCATACCTAAGTCTAATATCGTTATATTTTACGACATTCTTTATTAACAATGTCACTTATAGCAAACTAACTAAATATTATCATCTTCACTATGTCAAGGTTCGCTTAGGTATCATTATGAAAAGCAGCTTATCAATTATATCGTTTCACTGCACTGCTCTTCAACACTCAATATACTTATTTATAGTCACCGTGAATATACTCACCACAAAAGGACATTAAAAAAACTTAACACTGACCACGGTAGTGCTGTGCACCATTTGTAAGTCGCTGCCCCGGCTATCGGGTAAACTGGGCAGTGGCACTGCAGAACGGTGCCTCGATATCAGGCGGGCTGCAATTGGTCACTGTGGAGACTGTTACACAACAGACGGCATCGCTATGGGTGTGGGAGCTCGGCCGGTACCGACATCGATCAGCCCGGGACTGGCGGAAGGGTACATGAAGCCCTATGGGCTCGTCGGCACCGACATTTGTAATGCAGTGATGTGTGCAAAAACCAGCAGCGAAAGACACACCCTACACGAGAGAGAGACACAGAGGGTAGGTACATGGAGCCCTATGGGCTCGTCAGCACCGACATTTGTAATGCAGTGGTGTGTGCAAAAACCAGCAGCGATAGACACACCCTATACGAGAGAGAGAGAGAGAGAGAGAGAGAGAGAGAGAGAGAGAGAGAGAGAGAGAGAGAGAGAGAGAGAGAGAGAGAGAGAGAGAGAGAGAGAGAGAGAGAGAGAGAGGAAGAGAGAGAGAGAGAGAGAGAGAGAGAGAGAGAGAGAGAGAGAGAGAGAGAGAGAGAGAGAGAGAGAGAGAGAGAGAGAGAGAGAGAGACAGAGAGAGAGAGAGAGAGAGAGAGAGAGAGAGAGAGAGAGAGAGAGAGAGAGAGAGAGAGAGAGAGGAAGAGAGAGAGAGAGAGAGAGAGAGAGAGAGAGAGAGAGAGAGAGAGAGAGAGAGAGAGAGAGAGAGAGAGAGAGAGACAGAGAGAGAGAGAGAGAGAGAGAGAGAGAGAGAGAGAGAGAGAGAGAGAGAGAGAGAGAGAGAGAGAGAGAGAGAGAGAGAGAGAGAGAGAGAGAGAGAGAGAGAGAGAGGAGAAAGATAATCCGACTGTTGATAAGAAGGATAATAAACAACGAACTAGCAGCATGAATTACAAGAGATCCTTACGTTATAGAAGACCATATAGCCTATAGGGTGAGTAAATGCAACAAGTTAATTAGCACCACGATTAGCAGGTAATTTATCAGCTTAAGGTTACTAAAATTCTAGCAGGAACCGATTTACAGGGATGTGAGCAGCCGAAAATAGCAGCTATAAACTGCTGAAATTTGGCGCGAGAATAGCAGGTAAACTGCTAAACTTTTTTACATGATTGGGTAGCATAGCATCTCATCGACATCTTCAAAAGACATCTGCGTTGTGGAGACATCATAGTCATTTTTGAAGGCTTTCTCAATAATTACATAGGCGTGGGATGGGGGGGGGGGCATAGCCTCCCCACTTTTCAGCCTTTTTTTAGTAAAATATGTATTTTAGATTTAAATGCAAAACTAAGATGGGGAAATGGTTCAGCAAGGTGAGATGAGCACAAAACTGCAAAGAAATTCTTAACAGGGTATTGGGGCTCCCACAAAGTGAAATTGAAGTTTTGCTACCCCCCCCCCCCCTCTTCACTTTTCGTGAGGTTCCTACGCGCTCGTTGCATTCGATGTTGATAATCAGCCCTTCCACCATGCAATTTTGCATTAGATTATGATTTGGCAAAACATCATTGGTCGTATTGGGTGGCTGCGGCGTTAACGCTATGCACTAATAGTGACAGTGTTATGCCTGATTTGAAAAGTTCGCATACTACCGTCTTTATTATATAATGGCCTTTATCAATTACCACCCTTATTATATCTCGATGTATGTATAGTGGTCAATGGTGAAGGGAGGCTGTCTCTTATTGATTGATGTGCTTCATGCATACGTGTATATAACCTCAAAACAAGACCTCACCTTAAAACAGCGCTCAAAAAACCGGGAGAATAAAGATAAATAGCCAAATAAAACATAAACACACTTACAAAAGGAAGCCACGCTTACATACACACCTTGCCGGATAAATCCAGCCACTCCGAGCTGAACAGGTCACGGCACAGTCGACCGAGCCCCGTGACGGTATACCGGAGCCGCAACAACGTGTCGGTGGCGGCGACCAACGCGAACTGAGCCCCCAACGGTCGGGTTCCCAACCCAACAGTGGCCCGCGATACCACGATATCGCGGAGCAGCTGGCGATGCAACGTACCCTCTGATACAGTTTCACCTGCGCTGCAGCGCGATACGTGAGATAAACACCGGCTTTGAGTGACGAGTCAGTCCTGATTGTTACTTAACCCTCGCCCGCACATGGGGGGGGGGGGGGTTGCCACCTTCGCCCTCAGGTAGCTTTTCTGTTCTGCACTGAACATTTGAAAAGTTACTCGTAGAAGCCTGATTTTTTTTTTGTATAGCTGCTCCTCTATTCTTTATCAGCGTCCACTGAAAATTTCAACGAGCAACAATTTAAAGATGCGTACCGCCGTGCTGAAGCTAGAGCAGAGACTTGGATCACGCCCCTCAGAAGGTAGCGTCTTGCGACTTCAATCACTTTTTCCCTTTTGACACGTTACCAGTGGGTGCGTCATGAATTTTGTCCTTGGGGTTATGAGGAAAAATGTTCAGCGGTTGACATATGTGCTAAGCTGTCCTTGGTTGTCCCCTAATTCAGTCCCTATCGGGAGTCAAACCTTAACTTGCCCCGTAGGGAGGGGGGGGGAACGCCCCCTGTCCTTTTCCATCGATATCTCCTAAACGGCTGACGATAGCGCCACCAAACTTTCAGGACCCCTCCGCGCATCAATTTTACACATTGTGACCATGTCTTCCAGAGGCTATGACAGCTTCGCCACAAATGACGTCAGAATGACGTCATGCTCTGCCATTTTCGACCGAAAAAAGAGCTTCGCGAGAAGAGCTGTCAGGCCTACAGCTTTGAAGATAAAGAAAAATGATCAACACATAAAAGGTGTAGAATTGACAGGGCTACAAAGCTAGAATCTCGGATTTATGAAATTTTTGAATTTTGACGTTTAAAAAAAAACAATTTTTTGGATATATTAGTTTTAAAAAAATTGAGTTTCGAAAAAAACGGAAAATTTGTGATAGTACCCACCGTCTTCTATCCACATACCAAATTTCAGATCGATAGCTCGTTTTTTGGGCAAGTTATAGCGAAAAAAAAAACTGTTAAAAATGATGAAGTAAAATTTTCAAACCCAATTTTTTGGCAATTCTAGACCACGTAGGGCAAACCAAAGACCACCATTAGACTCCCCGTGACGAGCTGCATCGAATCGATACACAATTTATGCAAAAATATCAACTTTGAAATTTGACCTAATTTGACCTGACCTTGACCTGACCTTCACCAAAACGTGACCTAAGCTGGCCCCAAAGGCTGCCTGACCCGCATAATCGCATTTGTCATGTAAAATGGACCATAAAACATGTATCACACGACACTTTCATATTGTGACCCCCCGGTGACCTGACCTCGCTGTGACCTGACCTGGTATCAGTGACCTCAGATAGCAAAGTATGTGTTTGACGAACAATGTACCATCGATGGTTTTCAGTAAATTACCAATTTACTCGATTTCACAACACATTTCTTGAAATGCCTGTGAACGGTGAAAATCCGACCTTTGACCTGACCTGTGATATCATCGGTTTGACCTAGGTCAATGGAATTTGATCAGAAGGTAGTTCCTGGGTGGGGCTATCGAACGCCGTTTGAATTTTGAAAATCGGCCGGTAAATTTCCGTGATCGTAGGGGGGGGGGTTGAAACGGCCCCCCTCCTACGGGTGGTAGGGTTCGCCGATAGCCCTACGGGACGCGGGTTAATAAACAAACTCCAGCTGTTCCGTATTTCTCGTTCACAAATACCTGACCATATCATGCATGTGCAAGGTACACACATTGTAAATAATACAATGTGGCACATACATAGGCTCAGGTACTTGCATGCATACACACAACAATACCGACGTCCTACACGAATGCACTTTCATACCAATATCACGCAGACCTTAGTTTAGTCCGTACCTACGCATTGAAAAAGGAAATAGTTTGTTAACATGCTGAAGTGATTTTGACCCAGGACTATCTAGGTTATGACTGCTGACCAGCCAGACCTGCTGGATGTCATTCGGGCGCGATATACGAGAACATGGGCTAAATATAGGCTGTCGGACGGACATGTCGAACTCGTTTCTTTGCGGTCCCGTGGTGGTGGTCCTAGTGACTGATCGCAGCGCCCCCTTCCCCGGTCAAGGCCCTCGTGCACCAGTGCAGGTGGCGGCACCAGCGAAGCACCGGCCTCGGTCCGATGGTTGGATTTGTTTTCCCAGCGATTGCATGTGCATCAATTCGCATTCAATGTGTCTTCAAATAGGCCCGACAATTTACGTACACTGGAACCGAGGCTTCTGCAATACACATAAACAGGCATATTCTTATTGATCCTATATACCGACCTACTCACCAGCCTATCAAATGTTTCATAAGAATGCGCACAGCTTATTTTCGAGAAGTGTTTCCGTTTTTTTTTATCCGTCCTCACTATCCTCAGAATAAACCGTATCCGCATCCCCTCACGCTCCCTCTCCGGGCTGGTGATCACCCACCTGACAACCGGTCGGTTTCTCACCAGGACCTGCAAAATGCAAATCCTCTCCGGGGTGACCGTTTGGGAGGCGGGCGGACTGTCCCAACGGGGCGATCCGATCCCATAGCGCCGGGACGGCCTCGCCTCCGTGGATCACTGTCGATGTCCCGCACAGCCCCACTCTATCCCCTATCCTATCAACCCTAGCTGAGCTCTGCAGTCTGCCATTAGTTTTTTCAGGTCGAAAGAGCTTGCTCCCATGAAAAAAGGTTTTGGGTTAATAGTTATGTACCGCATGGATAAGAAGTGAGAACCTTAGCTTTAAAATAATTAACCCACGAGCCGCTGGGGGGCATACAGTTGCCCCCCCCCCCCAGTGGCCGGTGGGTGGCGCGAAGGCCCAGTGGCCGCCGGGTTAACATTTGCCAAAATAAATCATTAAAAATGCCGGAACAATTTCTGGCGTACCGTATAATCAAGAGTTGGCTACGCCCGAAACTGGTGCCTAAGCTCGCGCGATGTCAGTTCTACATACTGACCCCTGTCAGTAGAACGCGCTACATCCCAAAATGAGTGCAGTCGTTCATTTAATAAACAGGACAGATAATTGAGCTTAGGACAATGTGATTGCCTATTGCAACTGGCAACTCAGTAATGCCTTGAGCTACCATCACATTTCCAGTGCGTGGTTCACAAACCCGCACAACTGCCCCACAACGATTCGGACCAGTCGCCGATTTGGTTGACTGATCTGTCAGGCCACATGAGCGTCCAGCGCGGCGCACCTCAATCACCCAGTAGCAGCCTCCGAGAGTGCGCGCCACAGCGGTCACGTGACCCGAACCGCCTGCGGCGGTGGCGGTCCGCGTCATGAACGAGCCCCGCCCCTCCCTCCCACCTCGCTCGCGGCAGGTGCACAAAATCAGGATCGTATCAGCTGACGGGCCTGTAAGCGGATCGACTGTCCGCTGGGAGCGCGGGCTGTGGGATAGACTCAGTGCGCAGTGTCGGCATTTGTGTTCATGGTGCTGCAGGTGGGGATTAGACAGTGAATTGAGACAGCGGGGGATGCAGGTGTGTGTGGAGTGGTGTGCTGAGGCCTGAGCGGAAGAGTGGGGGTTGTGACAGCCATGTGAGGTGATTTTCACTGTGATAGAAGACGCTGCCAACTGGTGTCAGTGGCCACTGGCCGAACGGGAAGCTTTACATGCTGGTACTTACGAAAGCTTACTACGCGTGAGGCCAAGCTAGTCGCCAGAGGTGATCGGGCTTGCCTGATAAAGTGCTAAGCTGAAACCGGTCTGCAGACCACGTGTCGTCAGCCGAGTGAGAAGTGTTTACTTTTGAACACCTGCGTCCTGCAGGGCTCTGGGCTATCACCACATGTGCTGTGTGTGGGTCTGTGGTATACACTCACAAGTGTAACATCTAGTTACTTGAAGCCACACTGGTGGGTGTGTGTGTGTGTGTGTGTGTGAATTTCTATAACCTCAAGGCGTGAGACCGGGATATTCTTTGACTGTATAAACGTCTGAAGCTGTGGGAAACGATGAGGTTGAAGGTACCGAGCATGGAAGCGATCGATGAAGCTGCCGAGACGGCGACGGAAGAAGGGACCAGCATCAGCTTGGCCTTTCAGCCCACGCTGGTGAGTAGCTCCTCGTTTTTGTGTGTTAAGTACCGAGCCGTCTTGCCTGTCTCCGTATCACGTTTGCGGGTATCACCAATGCAACCATTGTGTTATGTAGCATCGTGCTAAAATTATGAACTGCACCATGGAAGAGTTGAACTGCATGGAAGAAGTTGGTTTTTGACACGCATGCATCTGATCGACGCGACGGTGCATCACTGCCGTAATCTCTGTCTGAATCAAAATTCAAATGTGAGCTCACTAAACGCCACCACTTTTTTCGCCGCGCTATAGCTAAAAAATGGAGTGCCGCAAGAGCGCCAAATTTTGGGCACCTGTAGGGAATTACTTTAAGTTTATTGTTACGAAGGTTAAAAAAGATCATTTTTATGTCGAAGTCGGATTCACATTTTTTTTAGACACCGAGGTTTTAGTGACGTCATGATTCCTGGTTTTCGACCAGAAACGGCATATGTTAAAAAAATCATATAAAATATCACAGAACAAACGTTAACACCAATAGACTCCCAATACACTGAAAAATCAAATGGCTGTCTTCCAGTTTTGATTATCGTTCTCTATTGTCCAAAATGTTGAACGGAATCTTGACAATTTCTCGTGACAACTTCACGACCATGATGCACGCATTTCTTAACCCTCACCCGCACATGGGGGTGGGGTGGGGTGGGGGGTGCCACCCCCAGGTAGTTTTTCTGCCCTGCACTAAATATCTTTAAAGCTAGAAGCCTGATTTTTCGTATAGCTGCTTTCTATCCTTTCTCAGCGTCCACAGAAAATGTCAAGTTTTTTTTTTGTTTCGGAGTAGGACCTTGTTCTTCAGGTCATGCCATAACCCCAATAACCAATACCCAACATAGGCGGCGGAACGGGGGGGGGCACCGGGGCACCGTGCCCCCTTGAATTCTGCAAGGAGGCACCAATAGCAAGGTGCCCCCCTTAAATTTGACGTATTAGTACCAGGGAGGGATTCGGAAAACTCCCAGGGGAGGGTCATGAATCGAAGGTGCCCCTATCTATACCCAAAATTAAAACCTCAACGGATTTCGGCCACTTAATTTTGGTGCTGCCCTTTTTCAGTTTTCTATTTTCTTTATTTTTGGTTAGTCGTGTGATGACTGGTGCCCCTGCTAGGCCGCTGGTGCCCCTGGAAAGACTGTGGTACCTACCTACCCTGCCCCCTGACAAGCCCACGGTGGGCCCTGCACATGACTTAGGTGCCCATGGGCCCTGACAGGCCCGTGGTGCCCCTGACAGGCCTGTGGTGTCCTTGCTAGGCCTGTGGTGTCCCTGGGCCTTGGCAGGTCTGTGGTGCCCCTGGCGAGCCTGTGGTGTCCCTGTTAGAACGCAGGTGCCCTTGACAGGTTTGTGGTGCCCCTGACAATCCGAAAGTGCCAACGACAGGCTTGTGGTGCCCTTGACAGGCCCATGGTGCCCTTGCGAGGCTGGTGGTTCCCCTGCGAAGCCGATAGTACCCCTGACAGGCCTCTGGTGCCCCTGGCAGGTCTGTGGTGCCCCTGGAAGACCTGTAGTGCTTTTGCTAGGCCGATGGTGCTCCTGACAGGCCTGTGGTGCCACTGACAGGCCCGTGGTGCCCCTGCTAGGCCTGTGGTACCCCTGGCGGGGCTGTGGTGCCCCTGTCGGCTGTCAGGCCTGTGGTGCTCCTGGCAGGCATGTGGTGACCCCAGGCCCAAAGTCATGACCCATGTGACCTCCCCCTGGGATTCGCCACTGATTAGTATTGCGATGGCTTCTTGGTAATTTGATGCATGTAGGATTAACCCTCGCCAGGCGAGGGCCTTTTCCATAACACGGACGGCGAGGGGGGGGGTTGGTACGACCCCCCTCGCGATTGGCTCCTATGGCACTTAGAAACGACAAATTTACAGGGTAAGTGGGTCCATGGGATATCTCGCCCCTGTGAAAGTTTGGTGACTCTAAGTCAATATTTAGGGGGGGGGTCCGGGGTTTGGGTGTATGAATGCAAAAATTTTGCTTACACATGTTAAAAGTTTTTCGCTTATAACTTTTTACCTAGCAACGATAGAGCAAAAATAAAAGAACCAGTGAACTCAGTGCGCATCGAATAGTATACTTTGTTACCAATTTTAGTGAACTTTGAAATTCAGTTGCCGCTAAGCTAGTCCAATTTCCCCTGACCTTGTACCGGTATTTGTGACCTGGTGACCTGACCTGAAAAGACTGGGACTTCAAATTTTCAGGAAAGGTGCGAAAATGCTGCCCCAGAGGGTATGCCAAATTTGGCGGCGCTATGCGCCGCCGTTTTTACGTTATTTGCGAAAAACCTTAGGGGGGGTTGCATCAACCCCCCCTCGTCGGGCGAGGGTTAATGGAATTTATCAAACGAGAATAAGGAAGAGACAAACACATAGGTACTTGAGGATCAGCAGTTAACCACACATACGGGGGTGTTCTGCCATTTTCGTTTAGTAAAAAAAATATAAAAAATAAAAAATCATCGTGTCAGGGCTGTGACGAAAACTAAGTGCTCTAAATCCGATGAGAAAACAGGATTTGGGGGTACCCTAGGTTTGGCTCCTTGAGCTGGTGCCCCCCCCTTGTCTCAAATCGTTCCGCCGCCTATGATACCCAATATCTTGCGTTGGCTATGGGTCTTGTGACTTGTGAGCTTTTGAAACCTTGATTTCGTTTTTTTTTGTCATTCTTACCTCCCACCTATCATGGAACATGCTGTTCGACGATTTACAGATGTCAGGGTCAGGGTCAAGGTCAACCTAGGTGAGGTCATCTAAAAACATTGCGTTTTAGGCAAGCTGAATTTACCTACTTATCGTGAAGCTTCTTTGACTGCATTTTGGGTAAAAGCTTCTCAGTTCATGAATTCATGTAATAGGGACACACAAACCAATCGGTGCACGCGTATACACATGTAGTCACACACAGACATACAAACATATATCATTGACATTTGACCTCGACCTATCTTGACCTGAAATGACCACAATCAGCAAAAACTTAGTCGGAGATTATGACAAAGAGCTGTTTGCTACCTTGGCACCACAGCATGGGCGTATAGCAACCTCAGGAAAAGTGGGTGGGCCAGGGGGAGCGAAGCTTCAATGTCACATTGTGGGAGCCCCAATATCCCTATAAAGAAATTCTTTGCATTTTTGTGCTCATTTCACCTTGCTGAACCATTTTCTGGTCTTAGTTTTGTATTTAAATAAAAAATGAATATTTTACTTTAAAGAATGGCTGAAAAGTGGGGAAGGCCATAGCTCCCCGCCCCCTGTTCCTATACGCCTATGCACCATAGTACGGCAGCGTCATTGGTATATGCTGGGCACCGCAGGTAATATTCCAACGGTGACCCCAAACAGCAACATTTTTTAGTTTGGCCTGACCTGGAAGATCACTGACTGACCCAATGCGGTAAAATTAGGTAAGTACCATTGGATTCGTCTCTTCCCAAAGAATCTGCCGGTCTTTGCCGACAGATCTATCTCCAGCAGGAACGAAATGGCGCGGGGGGGGCAACCACCCCCGCGTACCCCCATGTGCGCTCTAGGATGGGAAAAAGGCATCTGCGGGTGAGGGTTAAATCGATCTTTTTCTATACGACACGCATTCGTATGATAAAATGAATGACAATATACATTGTCCAGTAGGGGCCGATCTGCACCAGCCCGTCTCGACATCTATTGGCAGTCTTTTGTAACTTTTAGTTACAACTGTTGCCACTAGGGTGCAGTAGGATAACTCAGATTTTCAGGCCACCACCACTCTCCACAGTGGTGAGATATAAGCCTTAATCAATAATAAGCCCCATTTTGAGCACTGCAGGGCTTATTTTAACATGTTAACTGGTGGGCGAATGCCCCCGCACTCGACAGAATTGCCCCCTCCCCCAGTCGTCGCGTCGAGATTTACCCACTATAAAAATGGGCATAAAGGAACAGAGTGACAAATATACCTACTACTGTGGCTTGTTTTGCAATGGATGTCAAATGAGTCAGTCTGCAAGTAATGACCAGTGGTGGATCCAAGGGTGGGTCATATGGGTCATGACCCCCGCCCCCTTGGGGCCCGGGGACACCACAGGCCTACCAGGGGCACTGTACCGGCCTGTCAGGGGCACCACAGGCCTGTCAGGAGCACCATCGGCCTAGCAAGAGCACCATATAGGTCAGCCAGGGGCACCACAGACCTGCCAGGGGCCCCACTGGCCTCGCAGGGGCACCACCTTGGGCCTGTCAGGGGTACCACCACAGGCCCGCCAGGGGCACCACAGGCCTAGCAAGGGCGCCACGGATCTGTCAGCGACACCACGGGCCTGTCGGGGGCACCTCAGGCTTGTCAGGGCCAAGGGACACCACAGTCCTTTCAGGGACACCACAGGTCTGTCAGGGGCACCACAGGCCTGTCAGGGGCACCAGAGGCCTAACAGGGACACCACATGCCTGGCAGGGGCACCACCGGCCTCGCAGGGACACCTTGTGCCTGTTAGTGGCACCACGTGCTTGTCGGGGACACTCCAGGCTTGTCAGGATCAGCGCAGTCCTGTCAGGGCCCAGGGGCACCAGCGGCCTAGCAGAGGCACCACCGGCCTAGCAGGGACACCACCGGCCTCGCAAGGGCATCATGGGCCTGTCAGGAGCACCACGGGCCTGTCGTTGGAACTTCAGGTTTGTCAGGGGCACCACGGCAGTTCTTTCAGATGCACCGACGGCCTAGCACCATGGCACCATGTTTGGCCGGGATCGCGATTCGGCGTATGTCGGCTCGCATTAGCCGCACGTTTGCAGTCTTTTCGTGGTTTCAAACGTTCAAACATGGGATATGATGTTGCTCTCATGCATTAGGGTGGGTGTCAAGGTCATCGGAAGGTCAGGTCAGGTCATTTACCTTTGATGACCTCGGTTCACATTTTCGAGTTTTATATGTTTCAGGCTCGTTTTTGGAGCTGAATTGGAATTTAGCAACCATTTGACCGTTTACGAAGTAGTTTTGGTGCCTTCGTAACATGTTACGAAGCTGTCAGAGGCAGTTGCCACCTACTACGAATACCCGGCAAAACCCTTACTGGTTGACCTGACCTGACCTGACCCGAACTGGCCTAAATGCATGAAGAAATCATCTATGATCATAACTAACATGATATTCGTGATCAGCCCTCTGAAAAAAAAACATAGCAGCCACCCTTTACGACGCTCTAACAGGTCCCGATTTTCCCGACCTTTGGGTCATTGACCTGACCTGGAAGGTCAACCGATGACCAAGGACCTTAAAATTGGGTATCATTGGCTTCCTTTCATCACGGGCAACACCGTCATTTTTCCGCGAAGCTTTAGCTCAATCAGGGGCGAAACGGCAAGGGGGAGGGGTCCAGCGGACCCCCCTTGTACGCTCGCGGCTGGAAAAACACCAATACGGGCGAGGGTTGAGGCACGAACAAAACAAGTTTGTGAAATACATTGATGTAGAAGAGGGTATAGCTTTTCGTTGCTACCTCAAACAGTTGATGACTTATAAAAAACTGAGGGGAGGGGGGGGGGCGGGGTCAGATGCGCCACTCCCAGGCAGTCGCGGGTTAAGACGTTCCTGAATTGCCATGCATGGCAATTCAGGAACTGAAACACTGAAAAACAAAATCAGGCCCCTCCGAAAACACTGAAAAACTGAAATATAAGAACAATCGCAGCCCGATATCACGTAAACAATTACGAGAAAACTTTTGCTAGTTTTTAAGTGAAGCGAAATGGAACGGCGCTGCAGCAGCTTTCCATTGGTAAAGTTTCCCATTTTGAACCGTTATTGACAAATGACAAAATCACTCATGGCCTTGCAAGCTAAGGAAACAATATGAATGGCAATCGGTGACCTTTATTTAGTTATTTCTAGCTAAAGTTTCCACTAATTTCCAGCATGCTTACTAAAACTTTTTTTCTCAAGTAAGCTTATTCAGCAGCTTACAAACAATCCTGTAAAAATCCTCAAAGAGAAAACCGTCAAAACAGCCAGACATTCTATCCCTGCTTCAAAGGAAAAGCACATCGATATGATCAAAGATCGTTTTTGTGGGACCTTTATTAGCACGGCTTTGAACCTCACACAAGTTCTGAAGTCCGAACTGAGCTCAGGTGGCCGGTGACATCCGACAGAAGGCGGTCCAGAGCGTCGGGCTCGTCTCTGAGGGCCAGAAGGTATTCAATCGATGACCACGCTGGCCGTTATTGGCACCGCGGGCGCAGCTCGGCTCCACTCTGTTCGGATTGGTCGGACCCTCGGGACGCCGGGCCCCGCCGGAGCCGGCAAACGAAAATCACCATCTGAAGTTTGATAGGGCACCGACCTCAACCCAAGGGTTAAATGTGAATAGAGAGCGGAACAAAGTGCTCGGCGACTACAATGCTGAAATACATATAACAAATACAAATACAAATAGTTATGTTAATTAATTATTAATTAAACATGTAAGTTGTAACTGATATCCTTCGCCTGGAAGGAAACGTTCGGCTGATTTTAATACGGCCTTGGACTGAATCAATTATACGTGTTTTGCACCGTCCTGACCTTGTTTGTGTTCATTTTTATAACGTATCCAATATTGGTGTGGACCCAATATTTACTGCCCAACAACAGCTGCAAACACCTCGTCAAGGGAAAATGATCAGCGTGAAGACTGAAAACACCTTTAGCGTGCCACCTGGCGCGGTCACGAAAGGGTAACATTTTACCTTGCTGTTCATTCTTTGTATGGTGACCACGTGGTTGTTCTATAGAACCCGAGATATCCAGAGCTTATCCCGACCTTCCCCAACCGTATCCCGAATGAATTCCTGGTTGAGACATTCTTGCATTGGATTTTTTTTCAACAATCGCGCATTTAGAAATTTCTTATCCGAAATTAGTAGCTTACGCAACCATTTTAGTATTGCAAGCATCGACGGTGGAACTGGATGGAGGTCTCTCCCCCTCTCTCTCTCTCTCTCTCTCTCTCTCTCTCTCTCTCTCTCTCTCTCTCTCTCTCATCTAAATAACTTGTCAAGACAACAAATGACAGCCTATGATCTACCATTAGCCTAATTTCTTCCGGTCCGAGTCATTACCACACCGAGCAGATTCGTCTTTTAGCTTCACCATCGACTCTCTCTCTCTCTCTCTCTCTCTCTCTCTCTCTCTCTCTCTCTCTCTCTCTCTCTCTCTCTCTCTCTCTCTCTCTCCCCTCATCCCTACTCTGTCCCCACCACCACGGCCCGGGTGGCGAACCCATCACGAAACACCGAGTCCGTCTCCGCACTCAATTCGACGCGCCGCCTCCGCGCTTTTTTCCGAGTCAGACTGTTTTCCCGGAGGCCGGTCCACGTCTCAATTGGGCTTCCGCTGGCGTCGTCCACTCTCAGGGCAGCCGGCCACCAATGCGATACAGGCCATTCTGCCGTCCGGGTCGACTCCGTTTGTTAGCTGTCGATCGGCCGTTTGACAATGCGTCGGAGGCGCGCCCTTTCTGGGAGACACGACGGGTGGCGCGGGAGACCTCCCGGCGGGACGGAGAATCAATGACGTCACATGGGAGCATGCAAGGCTGATGTGATTTGGCCGAACGACACTGCGATGATTGGGGCGTCGGCGTGGACGCGGCTGACCAACGTGGCACAGTGATCAGGGTGATTGGGAGTTGTCTTGTGTACCAAGAGTTGATCAGATCTTCTTCCGTTTCCTCGCTCATTTCAATGCCATGCAAAAGCTCATGATTCAAAGGAAGTAATATTTTCTTATCGAATCTAAGCTATCTACAAATGTCGGCAACATTGCCATCAGTTCTGGATATTTTCTCCGGGTGACCATGGCTCCACAAACACACAACGCGCTATGATTAGCGGAAACAGGCGGTGATCCGACCCCGCTCAGTGTCCTGGCACCATCACCCTTCCAACGGTAACATCATCAACACCCGGCGGCAAGAACCCGACCCAGATACCATCAGCCATCGACCGGCGGCGCCGCGGGACCACGCCCGGGGGGCGGGGGACGGGCCGGGCAGCGCTCAGTCGGATAGCGGGTCCGTTATGGAAATTTGGCACCGCCCACCGCGTCTGGACACGGGGCCGCGCGAGCCGAGACGGCCACCAGCACCCGGCTGATTGGCGGCGGGGGGGGGGGGGGGGGGGGGGTGGGTGGGTAGGGGAGCCCGGGGAGGGGGGAGCGACACGACTCGAGAAAAGTAGGTGGCATTGCGCATGAAGTTACTATGGTTGGCACAGACCACGGTATCGCTGGTTGTGTTTTGCGTTTTCAGGAATGAGACTAACGCTATTAATTTTATCAACCGATATCGATCTCTTCATCTGTAGAGATAATGAGTGCAGGCTCAGCATGAATGTTGCTGGATGATTACAGAAAACGGTAAAAGCAGGTTCAAAGACTGCTGAATGTGTCAAGTTTCGTAGTTACTTACGAGCAAATAGCAATTATTACATAACGTATGTTGGTTGTTTTTAGCACTCATTTACGACTTAGTTGCAACCGAAACTGTATACAACGTGGCAGTGCAATCGTGAATGGGCGCACACACTCCTCCTTTTTCTGATTCACGCGTTCCCATGTTTATATTAAAGCTGCAGAGGAAGCTGAGCGCATTGAATGACCTCAGACGAAGCCGCCGACGATATGAAATTTCAAGGTTCCGGGACCCAAGTGATGAGGTCATAGTGCAGTTCAGTGACGCAAACCCCCCTGGCTACTAACAGAGCAAGAACCGGGAAGCCAAAAGTCCCGTTTGATATGCTGATCTTACATAAGTACTTGATCAATGGTTTGGAGCTCAACGTCAGCAAAAAGACATATTGTATTATCCACTGAGCGTGTTTATATACATGCTTTATTATTTTGCGTTGTTTTTCTTTCTTGATTATCCTGAGTCTTCCTTTCCGTTTGATTGACGTGCGGGATACATCTAGCTGAAGCAATACGAAAGCAAACTTTTCAAAACTTCTCCTTTTGGTCACAGTCCAACTTTTTTAGTACTGACGTACCTACTGTTGAAAACTTCAAATAAAGATGGCCTCTGTTCTTTCTCTGCACGCTTCGGAGCGCTCCAGTGTGGCTTCCTATTGTTCCTAAAAGTTTCCTTTTGCTTCCATTTCTCAGAGGAAAATAAAATGACCACGCCCGGGTGACAAATTTGAATGAATTGAGGACATGCGAGCAAGGATATATTACGCATGGTCAGGAGTCCGACGAAACATGTTCTAATTATACGAGTAATGCACGTAAATTTTTTAACGATTTCGGTGGTAAATTGTGCTGTCATTTATTATTTAAAATGATAGATGAGAGTACAAATAAGTTTATCAACCTACAGGCGTTGCCGTCTTCACCCGTCTTTCCTATGACACACTTATTGGCGCGTTTGCTCTTTTCTGCGTGGCTGGTGTGCTACCGTCATCAGAAACGGTGCCGTGCAGGGTATCGACTGCACGCGAGGGCTCCTCCGTGTGACATGCACGTGCGGCATTGGACGGTGTTTGCCAGCCACACCGTGGGCGCACCACACGACCCTGGGTGGTCTGAGAACAAGCTATACGTGAATTTGCTGAAAGATATGTACATATGGCTATAGTTTTCTCTCGTCCTAAACATTTTGGAACATGCATCATGCAGTAAATAAGCAACACTACTGTAAACAGATTGGTATTCAGCTCTCGCCTCTCTACATGTTGTAGATGATTAGGCACATACCCATTTTACTTACTGGTATGGTATTCGGTCATTGATGTATGCAATTGAAAGTCGCACAACTTTATCTAACAGCTTAGACTAAGTGCGTATGAAGTGGCACATATTTCAAAACGAATTTGACGAATTTTCGCATGTCATTTTACGTCCTTTATGAGATCACTACCTCATAATCGAAACATCCACAGCCACTGAATTTTTATGAACACCGAAAACGCGATAAAAACAGACGAATCCGCACTGAACAAAGCCAACTTCATTAATGCTCTCCGATGTCCCACTCTACAAACAACTTTGGGACTCCAAAACCGGCAGCTCCCGCCGCTGCCATAATATGATGAACGTCTGGTCCAATTGTGCGCCGCTGACCGCTGGCGCTCCGTGGTGCAATGCAGCACGGTGGGGGCCGGCACGCCAGGCCCGTCGGCCGACCGTAACCAGACGTTAGCGCGCGGGGCTGTTTGTTCTGCAGACAGAAGGAGGAGGTAGCGGCTCTGTCTGCCGACAGCCAGTCTTTGTCTGCCCACATGGCGCCACAGGAAACACGGTGTGTGAGGAAAACAGAGAGAGAGGGAGGAGAGAGAGAGAGAGGGAGGAGAGAGAGAGGAGAGAGAGAGAGAGAGCGAGAGACGAGAGAGAGAGAGAGAGAGAGGGGGGGGGGAGGAGGGAGAGAGAAACTGGCGTCAATGTC
>NW_024883530.1:0-79360 GCF_019059575.1 Amphibalanus amphitrite | reverse complement strand
CTGACCTTGACCTTTGAAGACATTGCATGCAACGAATGTTGTCTTGGTAGTCTAAGAACACGTTTTGGGCAATCAGTCTCAGTCCATTCTTCGGCAACTACGGTGCAAGGCCCGATACTGTAGAAACTTGCATTTTGTACCCTTGACCTGACCTTGACCGACCTCTGACCTACTTAAGAAAAAAAATTGGTGCTCTTTAGATCCGCCTTGTGAGAGCTTTCGATTGCCGTTTTCCCGTCTTTCTACGACCATCGGTTCGGAAGTTAGACAGGGGGGGCAGAATCTGCCCCCCCCCCCAGCAGGGCGCGTATGGCTGAATAGCCCAGCGGGCGCGGGTTAAAGCTAGAAGCCTGATTTTTTCGTATAGCTGCTCTCTATCCTCTCTTAGCGTTCACGGAGAGTTTCAAGTTTCTGTGGTTTCTGGTTTTGGAGATATGACCCTGTTCTTCAGGTCAAGTTACGACCAAATGACAAATACCCAATATCTTGCGATGGCTTTGGGTCTTGTGATTTTTTGACACCTTGATTTCGGTATGTTCTTGCTAGTCTTACCTCTCACCTATATCATGGGACATGTTATTCGACGATGTGCAGATGTCAGGGTCAGGGTCAAGGTCAGCCTAGGTCATCTAGAATCATGGATTTAAGGGGCTTGCTGAATTTACTTTTCGTTAAGTTTTTTGACTGCATTTTGGTAAGAGCTTCTCACTTCTCAGATCATGATATCATGTAATAGGGACACACAAACCAATCGGTGCACAATCAGTATTCAGTATAAACACAGACACCACGACATACAAACACATATAATTGGCCTTGACCTAACTTGACCCGAAATGACCACAGTCAGCAAAAAACCTAGTCGGATAGTGGTGACAAAGAGCTGTTCTAGCTGGATTGGCACCACAAACGGCAGCGCTCTCGGTATATGATGAGCATTGAGCAGCGCACGTGATGTTCCAACGGTGACCCCAAACAGCAACATTTTTTAGTTTGACCTGACCTGGAAGATCAATGACCTGATGGGGTACAATCGAGTATCATTGGATTCGTCTCTTCCAAAAGAATCTGTTGCTCTTTACCGCGAAGCACTATCTCCAGCAGAAACGAAATGGCGAGGGGGTTAGGCAGTAGGGCTGACCGAGATTACTTCGAATCGGACGAATTTCATAGTTCGGCTTCGGCTCACTATTTTTCCTATGTAAATTTAATTTTAGATAGGGTCTTACATGAGACAAAAATTGATCAGGATACATCTTCCGTAGTAAAAATGCAGTTTTATGGGAACTGTTTCCAGATGTCGGTGGTATTTGCAACATCAGTTCCGTACCTCCTCTTTCTTATCGATGAATGATCTTTTGCTTCGAAACCTCATCTTACGGAGTACGAGTCCGTAAGAATGGACGCCGGTGAAAACAGGGCGCTGGAGGGCATATTAATCACGTGACATTTGAAGCTTCTCCCCCTTTGTGGGCCTTTTACATGCCAAACGTCACGTATAAATTTCACGAACCTTGATCAAATCGCCCCAGGCGCCCTGTTTTCACCGTCGTCCCAAAGAATCAGGTTGGATGGAATACCGGTGGCTGCAAAAACCTACGAAACAGGTGAAGCTGCTCTTCAGAGCAATTTAAACTCTTCCAGAATTGCTGAATCTTGCCAGAGGCATTGGCGACTAAAGCCTCTCCCTCGGCAGAAACAATACAACGGCACTGATTAGTTGTTCACACATATCGCTACAGATACCTACACATAAACGATATCAATTTGTTGGATGCATGTTAATAACTATGCCCTTGAATGATTTTCCTACTAGTAACATAAAGTGAAAAGGCACATGTCAATGCTGGTGTTAAGGTTAGGACCCAAATCTGTTGAAAGAACTCTATCAAAATATGCAATCGACTTCTGAGCTGATGCAAATCATTTAAATCAATTTATTCAAATTTGTTTGCAATTGTCTACCAACAATCGCCATCGAAGTTCACTGAAGGAATATAGCTGAACAATTCAACGTTAACCTTCCAGGCGGTGGGGGGGGCATTTTTTTGCCCCCCCCCCTTTAGTTTTTTCGATATATCTCGAGAACCGCTGCGCCGATCGTCACCAAACTTTCGGTACCCTCCCGGGAGCAGCTAGCGCACATGGTGACCAAAAATTTTCCAAAGGCTATGATAGGTTGGCCGCTAATGACGTCAGAGTGACGTCATTTTTGCCATTTTCGACCCAAAAAAAGGTTTCGCGGGAAGAGCTGTCAGGCCTACAGCTTTAGAGATATAGAAAAATGTTTAGACATAAAGGTGTAGAATTGAAAGGGCTACAAAACTGCTATTTCGGTTTTTCGATTTTTTTTTATTTTGACCCCCAAAAATCAAAAAATAGATTTTTTGAATATAATAGCCAAAAATCCAAAAAGTTTTTTGAATTTCGAAAAAACCGGAATATATGTGATAGCCCCTATCGCCTTCTACCTACATACCAAATTTGAGATAGATACCTCTTTTTTTGGCCAAGTTATAGCGAAAAAACTGTTCAAAATTGATGACGTCAAATTTTCAAACTCAATTTTTAGCAATTCTAGACCTCGTAGCGCAAAACAAAGACCACCATTAGACTCCCCGTGACGAGCTGCATCGAATCGATACCCATTTTGTGCAAAAATATCAACTTTGAAATTTGACCTTTTTTGACCTGACCTTGACCTGACCTCCACCAGAAAGTGACCTAAACCGTACCTGATGGTCTTATAACCAACACCATTGAGTTGGAAATGAAAAACTGGCCATAAAACATGCATCGCATAACCTTAGTAAAGTTGGGCTCATGTGGTGACCCTTGGTGACCTTTGGTGACCTGACCTGTGACCTGACCTGGTATGACCAGTGACCTCTAATAGCAACATATGTACTAGACAACTGACGCCTTATCGCTGATTTTCGACAAAATGCGTTTTACTCGGTGTTATAGCGCTTTCCCTAGAAGCCCCGTGAACGGTGAAACATTTTATCTTTGACCTGACCTGTGACGTCATCGGTGACCCCGAGGTCAATGAAATTTGGTTTCCCCCGACAAATTTGACAGGGCTATCGAACGCCGTTTGAATTTTCCGGATCCGTCCAGTAGTTTCGGAGATACGGGGGGGGCAAAAAAGTGCCCCCCCCCCCCACCGCGCGGAAGGTGGCTGGTAGGCCCACCGCCTGCCGGGTTAAACATGTCAATGGGATCAGTAGGTTTAGCGATTTGGCGGTTTCCATTCATCCGAGTCCAGTGATAGAGTTCCGCGATTTCTGATGCCTTTTTATATTCCATCAGGGCCATAATTCAAGCAGATAGCCCAAAGCTAAACGTAGATAGATGCTTAGGCCAAACGAACCATCAGGAAGGCATCTGGCGGCATCCAGAATGAAGTAGGTACCAGCCGTAAGGGCTGTGTTGCAAAGAGGAGTTTTGATTCAGGAACAGCTGATGATCGTAAAAGAAAGAGCGAGAAAGAAGATCGGTGTGAGAGACATCGTGAAGGAGCTGGTTCCGCTTATCCTGGCGCAGTAACTGAAATCCAATGCAAGATTCAGCCCTCCAGTCCAGTGATCATCTAGGAGAAGAGTCTCACGGTGAAAGTGGTGCAGCTTTGGAGAAGAGTCGAAGAATTTGCTGTAGGAAGGGAAGGGAAGGGTGAAACAAACTGAGAGGAAAAGGTTATGCAAATGCTGAGCAAACTGCGTAATATCACCACCTGCCCTCGTTCCATCCTGTTTTGTGATGAGCCAAATAAAGAGTGTAACAAATAGGATAAATGATAACAATAACAAGTCAAATGTATATTTAGACACACAAAATATACATTTGACTTGTTATTGTTATCATTTATCCTAACTGTCGTGGATAATTTACAAGTAAAACAAATACCTGAGGTGATGAGCTTTTCGTCAATAACTCCCGATCAAATTGAGTTAGCGAGTCGCAAAAGTCACGAATGGACTCAGGAAGACCTGCCGAATCGAATGATATGCAACATAACCTCTTTTGATCAAGGTCGTGACCTGAGGGAACCTGACCTGACCTTAACCCGAGGTCAACACCCTAACTTACTCTCACCCGAACAAAACGTATACCATTCGACGCGCCTGATAAAGCAAAACACGATGCTGACAAAATCGCGGCTCTGCGACCATTTTGAGCGAAGTTATTCACCAAAAACCAAACCGGTCTTGCGCCACTTGACCTGACCTCAGAGGTCACCAGATAATCTCAGGTCTTAAAATCGGGTACCAATCGCTGCTTCTCGTAACGGCGCACACGCTCGTTCTTTCCCCAAGGTTCTAGCTCAATTAGGGGGGAAACGGCGAGGGGGGTCGTACCAACCTCTCATTCTCGGCCGGAGTGCGTATAGAAAACCAATGGGTCCGGCGAGGGTTAAATACAAATGTGTAAATTTACTACGAAAGGAGTGTTTCTATCAAAAATTACAAGAGGACATCCCACCTTAAAATTCAATTTTACATCGGAAAAAAGGTGAGCCGAACTGAAATTTCAAATTCGAAAATCTTGGTCATCCCTATTAGGCAGCCCCCCCCCCCCCCCGTGTGCGTGCTAGGATGGGAAAATGGCATGTGCGGGCGAGGGTTAAAGGTGTGAGAGCTGCACAGGGCATCAGTGAATCGTCTGTTATCCCACGGTCTCTCTCCCCCTCTCTCTCTCTCTCCCTCTCTCTCCCTCTCTTTGTCTCCTTCTCTCTCTCCCTCTGTTTCCCTCTCTCTCTTTTTTTCTTTCTTTCTTTCTTTCTTTCTTTTCTTTCTTTCTTTCTTTCTTTCTTTCTTTCTTTCTTTCTTTCTTTCTTTCTTTCTTTCTTTCTTTCTTTCTTTCTTTCTTTCTTTCTTTCTTTCTTTCTTTCTTTCTTTCTTTCTTTCTTTCTTTCTTTCTTTCTTTCTTTCTTTCTTTCTTTCTTTCTTTCTTTCTTTCTTTCTTTCTTTCTTTCTTTCTTTCTTTCTTTCTTTC
This sequence comes from Amphibalanus amphitrite, assembly GCF_019059575.1. Taxonomy (NCBI): domain Eukaryota; kingdom Metazoa; phylum Arthropoda; class Thecostraca; order Balanomorpha; family Balanidae; genus Amphibalanus; species Amphibalanus amphitrite. The sequence goes on along the minus strand of NW_024883530.1, from coordinate 74,365 downwards.
TTTCTTTCTTTCTTTCTTTCTTTCTTTCTTTCTTTCTTTCTTTCTTTCTTTCTTTCTTTCTTTCTTTCTTTCTTTCTTTCTTTCTTTCTTTCTTTCTTTCTTTCTTTCTTTCTTTCTTTCTTTCTTTCTTTCTTTCTTTCTTTCTTTCTTTCTTTCTTTCTTTCTTTCTTTCTTTCTTTCTTTCTTTCTTTCTTTCTCCCTCTCTCTCTCTCTCTCTCTCTCTCTCTCTCTCTCTCTCTCTCTCACACACTCACTCACTCACTCGCTCACTCATTCACTGCGTGTCGTTAAAGGTACTAAGTACTAAGTACTATGTACTAAGTACTAGGCACTAAGTACTAAGTATACGAGGTTCGTCCCCAGCGCCTGTAGACGAGCGCTGATCAGTCAGCCGGTGTTCGGTGCCCCTTCCCCGTGTCAGCGGTGCGCCAGCTGGCGGCTCCGGCTGCAGCAGTCGGGGCTACGTTACCTTCCTGCGGGGTGAGGTGCCCCTTTCCGGTGTCCGCGGGGCGCCAGCTGGCGGCTCCGGCTGCAGCAGTCGGGGCTACGTTACCTTCCTGCGGGGTGAGGTGCCCCTTCCCCGTGTCCGCGGGGCGCCAGCTGACGGCTCCGGCTGCAGCAGTCTGGGCTACGTTACCTTCCTGCGGTGTGAGGTGCCCCTTCCCCGTGTCCGCGGGGCGCCAGCTGGCGGCTCCGGCTGCAGTAGTCGGGGCTACGTTACCTTCCTGCGGGGTGAGGTGCCCCTTCCCCGTGTCCGCGGGGCGCCAGCTGGCGGCTCCGGCTGCAGCAGTCTGGGCTACGTTACCTTCCTGCGGGGTGAGGTGCACCACCAGCACTGCGCGCGACACAAACAGCTCACCGTCCGTCTCCTGGCTCTGCCCAACAAACAAACAACCAACAGAGCACGGTCAGTGCCATCACTGCGCGCGACACAAACAGCCCACCGTCCGTCTCCTGGCTCTGCCCAACAAACAAACAACCAACAGAGCACGGTCAGTGCCAGCACTGCGCGCGACACAAACAGCCCACCGGCCGTCTCCTGGCTCTGCCCAACAAACAAACAACCAACAGAGCACGGTCAGTGCCAGCACTGCGCGCGACACAAACAGCTCACCGGCCGTCTCCTGGCTCTGCCCAACAAACAAACAACCAACAGAGCACGGTCAGTGCCAGCACTGCGCGCGACACAAACAGCCCACCGGCCGTCTCCTGGCTCTGCCCAACAAACAAACAACCAACAGAGCACGGTCAGTGCCAGCACTGCGCGCGACACAAACAGCTCACCGGCCGTCTCCTGGCTCTGTCCAACAAACAAACAACCAACAGAGCACGGTCAGTGCCAGCACTGCGCGCGACACAAACAGCTCACCGGCCGTCTCCTGGCTCTGCCCAACAAACAAACAACCAACAGAGCACGGTCAGTGCCAGCACTGCGCGCGACACAAACAGCTCACCGTCCGTCTCCTGGCTCTGTCCAACAAACAAACAACCAACAGAGCACGGTCAGTGCCATCACTGCGTGCGACACAAACAGCCCACCGTCCGTCTCCTGGCTCTGTCCAACAAACAAACAACCAACAGAGCACGGTCAGTGCCAGCACTGCGCGCGACACAAACAGCTCACCGGCCGTCTCCTGGCTCCGCCCAACAAACAAACAACCAACAGAGCACGGTCAGTGCCATCACTGCGCGCGACACAAACAGCTCACCGGCCGTCTCCTGGCTCTGCCCAACAAACAAACAACCAACAGAGCACGGTCAGTGCCAGCACTGCGCGCGACACAAACAGCCCACCGTCCGTCTCCTGGCTCTGCCCAACAAACAAACAACCAACAGAGCACGGTCAGTGCCATCACTGCGTGCGACACAAACAGCCCACCGTCCGTCTCCTGGCTCTGTCCAACAAACAAACAACCAACAGAGCACGGTCAGTGCCAGCACTGCGCGCGACACAAACAGCTCACCGGCCGTCTCCTGGCTCTGCCCAACAAACAAACAACCAACAGAGCACGGTCAGTGCCAGCACTGCGCGCGACACAAACAGCCCACCGTCCGTCTCCTGGCTCTGCCCAACAAACAAACAACCAACAGAGCACGGTCAGTGCCATCACTGCGTGCGACACAAACAGCCCACCGTCCGTCTCCTGGCTCTGCCCAACAAGCAAACAACCAACAGAGCACGGTCAGTGCCAGCACTGCGCGCGACACAAACAGCTCACCGTCCGTCTCCTGGCTCTGCCCAACAAACAAACAACCAACAGAGCACGGTCAGTGCCAGCACTGCGCGCGACACAAACAGCTCACCGTCCGTCTCCTGGCTCTGCCCAACAAACAAACAACCAACAGAGCACGGTCAGTGCCAGCACTGCGCGCGACACAAACAGCTCACCGGCCGTCTCCTGGCTCTGCCCAACAAACAAACAACCAACAGAGCACGGTCAGTGCCAGCACTGCGCGCGACACAAACAGCCCACCGTCCGTCTCCTGGCTCTGCCCAACAAACAAACAACCAACAGAGCACGGTCAGTGCCATCACTGCGTGCGACACAAACAGCCCACCGTCCGTCTCCTGGCTCTGTCCAACAAACAAACAACCAACAGAGCACGGTCAGTGCCAGCACTGCGCGCGACACAAACAGCTCACCGGCCGTCTCCTGGCTCTGCCCAACAAACAGACAACCAACAGAGCACGGTCAGTGCCAGCACTGCGCGCGACACAAACAGCTCACCGGCCATCTCCTGGCTCTGCCCAACAAACAAACAACCAACAGAGCACGGTCAGTGCCATCACTGCGCGCGACACAAACAGCTCACCGGCCGTCTCCTGGCTCTGCCCAACAAACAAACAACCAACAGAGCACGGTCAGTGCCAGCACTGCGCGCGACACAAACAGCTCACCGGCCGTCTCCTGGCTCTGCCCAACAAACAAACAACCAACAGAGCACGGTCAGTGCCAGCACTGCGCGCGACACAAACAGCTCACCGGCCGTCTCCTGGCTCTGCCCAACAAACAAACAACCAACAGAGTACGGTCAGTGCCAGCACTGCGCGCGACACAAACAGCTCACCGTCCGTCTCCTGGCTCTGCCCAACAAACAAACAACCAACAGAGCACGCTCAGTGCCAGCACTGCGCGCGACACAAACAGCTCACCGTCCGTCTCCTGGCTCTGCCCAACAAACAAACAACCAACAAAGCACGCTCAGTGCCAGCACTGCGCGCGACACAAACAGCTCACCGTCCGTCTCCTGGCTCTGCCCAACAAACAAACAACCAACAGAGCACGCTCAGTGCCAGCACTGCGCGCGACACAAACAGCTCACCGTCCGTCTCCTGGCTCTGCCCAACAAACAAACAACCAACAGATCACGCTCAGTGCCAGCACTGCGCGCGACACAAACAGCTCACCGTCCGTCTCCTGGCTCTGTCCAACAAACAAACAACCAACAGAGCACGGTCAGTGCCAGCACTGCGCGCGACACAAACAGCCCACCGTCCGTCTCCTGGCTCTGCGCAACAAACAAACAACCAACAGAGCACGGTCAGTGCCAGCACTGCGCGCGACACAAACAGCCCACCGGCCGTCTCCTGGCTCTGCCCAACAAACAAACAACCAACAGAGCACGGTCAGTGCCATCACTGCGCGCGACACAAACAGCTCACCGGCCGTCTCCTGGCTCTGCCCAACAAACAAACAACCAACAGAGCACGGTCAGTGCCAGCACTGCGCGCGACACAAACAGCTCACCGGCCGTCTCCTGGCTCTGCCCAACAAACAAACAACCAACAGAGCACGCTCAGTGCCAGCACAGCGCGCGACACAAACAGCTCACCGTCCGTCTCCTGGCTCTGCCCAACAAACAAACAACCAACAGAGCACGGTCAGTGCCAGCACTGCGCGCGACACAAACAGCCCACCGTCCGTCTCCTGGCTCTGCCCAACAAACAGACAACCAACAGAGCACGGTCAGTGCCAGCACTGCGCGCGACACAAACAGCTCACCGGCCGTCTCCTGGCTCTGCCCAACAAACAAACAACCAACAGAGCACGGTCAGTGCCAGCACTGCGCGCGACACAAACAGCTCACCGTCCGTCTCCTGGCTCTGCCCAACAAACAGACAACCAACAGAGCACGGTCAGTGCCAGCACTGCGCGCGACACAAACAGCTCACCGTCTGTCTCCTGGCTCTGCCCAACAAACAAACAACCAACAGAGCACGGTCAGTGCCAGCACTGCGCGCGACACAAACAGCTCACCGGCCGTCTCCTGGCTCTGCCCAACAAACAAACAACCAACAGAGCACGGTCAGTGCCAGCACTGCGCGCGACACAAACAGCTCACCGGCTGTCTCCTGGCTCTGCCCAACAAACAAACAACCAACAGAGCACGGTCAGTGCCAGCACTGCGCGCGACACAAACAGCTCACCGGCCGTCTCCTGGCTCTGCCCAACAAACAAACAACCAACAGAGCACGGTCAGTGCCAGCACTGCGCGCGACACAAACAGCTCACCGGCCGTCTCCTGGCTCTGTCCAACAAACAAACAACCAACAGAGCACGGTCAGTGCCAGCACTGCGCGCGACACAAACAGCTCACCGGCCGTCTCCTGGCTCTGCCCAACAAACAACCAACCAACACAGAGCACGGTCAGCGATCTGGAACTGTCGAACCAGCAAACAGCGAGCACACACACACCATAACCTAGTGACTGGCCGCCCGCAGCCAGCCGACGCGGTCACGCCTGTGTAGTTAATAGCCTATGGTCGGTTACATTGAACTCAATTAAAAGAACCTGTGTATAGACGCAAAACAAATACCGTGTATGTAAGCAAAAAAAAACTGAATTATAGCCTGTTCAGTTGAATTATGACCCGTAGTCAAGTAATATAAAAATTGGCATAGCAATTGGCATAACGTATAACCAGGTGAATGGCCTCTTTAACCAGACCAGCCAGTGTTTTCTCACACCAGGTCACTGAACTCTGTCACCAGACCAGTGTTTTCTCACACCAGGTCACTGAACTCTGACAGCAGACCGCCGTCACCTCTCACTGGCCCACAGAAGTTCAGGCAGTTGAACGTGGTGTTGAGCATTGTTAATAAGATCATTAGAAGGATGGAGAATAAGCTGCTGCTCATTTCTATCAGAAATATAAAGTAAACCAGTATATATTTGGGTGTGGCCCTTCCTCAGTGGTAAAGATCACCATAAAACAAAAGAGACGTATGTGACACACGTGAGGCAATATCCAATATTTTGAATTAAATCACTCACAGATATTTTGCATGCACTTCCAAAATAGGCGTCGGTCTAGATTTCGGTAATGACAAATAGCAATATGATATGTAAATGGTTGCACAATATAGGTACAGTTCAATATGATACAGTACGTACGCTCGGTTTTAATCTTGCATTACATATTAGCCGTTTTCACGACGGGCTATCCGGCGAATGCACCTGATTTGACCAAATCTGCACCTAATTTCTTTTACAACAAATATCTTCCTTTTGTGAATTTATTTCAGGGTTTTAACCCTCGCCGGCGGAGGGGGGGCGGCACCCGACCCCCCCCCCCCCCCTAAAGGTTTTTTTCACGATAGCTCCGAACACGCTGGCGATAGAGAGCTGACACTTGGCATACCTGACCTTTGATTCAAGCCGGATCTTTTGACACCAACCGTATTTTCGGGTCAGGTCAGGTCACTGACCTATGACGTCATAAGTGAACCTCTGCACGGTCTTCAGATGTCGCAACTTCGCAACGCCCTCACTGCCAGAGGAGATGTCACAGGAAAATGAAACTTGCAAGATCTAGTATCCATTATGAGTCTCACAGCTTGTATTTCTCGGATTTTTTCCCTAAAGGTCATATGAGGTCAGGTCATTTTCGTGACCTCACCATTATAAGTCAATGGGGAAAATGAAAACTGCTATTCTGGCGCCGGGAACGATCTCCAACTATCTCAAGCCCACAGAATCGTGATTTCATGCATTCCTTGCAAGGCTAGATGCGTCACTTTTGCAATGTTGAACTTGCATGACGTCATTTATGACGTCATCAAGGTCATATTAGTTTTTCGTCAATAACTCCCGATCAAACTGAGCTAGCGAGTCGGGAAAGCCACCAATGGACTCAGGAAGACCTGCCGAATCGAACGATATGCGACATGACCTCTTTCGACCTACTTCGTGACCTGGGGGTGCTGACCTGGTCTTGACCTGAGGTCAACACCCTAAGTTGACCTGACCCGAACAAAAAGTATGTCATTCGACGCTCCTGAGCGAGACAAATACAATGCTGCCAAAATCGTGGTTCTGCGGCCGTTTTTGCGAAGTTATTCAACAAAAACTGAACCGTACCTTGGGGCACTTGACCTGACCTCAGGTCACCAGTTGACCTAGGACCTTAAAATCGAGTACAAATCTCTGCGTCTTGTAACGGCGCACACGCTCGTTTTTCCGCGACGCGCTAGCTCCACCAGGGGCGAAACGGCGAGGGGGGTTCTTACCCGCCCCCCTTGGCAGGTGCGTATGTAGAAAACCAATAGGTCCGGCGAGGGTTAATCGGTGATGCTCTCCGATAATATGACAAAGCAGGCATATAAGCAATTAGTGCAACCCTAGCTTATAGCTGCTAAGAGACACACTGAACCTGATTTGACCAAATCTGCACTTTATCTGTACCAGATGTGCACCATTCGTGTGATGGCCGTCGTGGAAACGGCTATTGTCAACATTTATATACCTAAATAGGTCAAAGGTTCAACGATTCATCGTCCTACATCCTCGCATAACATTTACCACAGTCTAGACTCATACCAAAAAATATCAATTAAAAAATATCAAAAAATAGAACGCCTAGGGGGGGGGGGTTGTATCAACCCCCCCTGAGGTTTTTTCGAAGTGCACGCTAAACGGCTTGTCGTAGCGGGCTGAAATTTTTAATACCCTCTGGGGCAACCTTTGCGCATCTTTTGCCGAAAAAAATTGATCGGGTCATGTCAGGTCACAGAGTTATGACGTCATAAGAGGTACAGCCTCCGGCCGACAGTTACCAAACGTGTGCGCCGAATCCCTAGGTTTTCTGCCGCTGATACCCACATTGTTTGATGGATCCCGATGAAACTTCCCATGCATGTTGGGGCAAGCATTGGCTATCGTGTGGTGCAAGAAAATTGACCGGGTCAGGTCAGGTCACGGAGCTATGACGTCACAAGAGGAACAGCGTCCGGTACTATTTTTGAAAAGCGCCCGAACCACTATTTTGCTAATTCTTGTCACCTCAATGGGAATATGCAGCAATATTAGCTTCTATAGGGAGCAAATGGACCTCTCAAATCCAAAAATACAATCAAATTTCAAAAATTTAAATTTTGATTTTTCGAATTTCTGCCGCCGACTGTGACCTTGCCGACTTCCGGCGCTCCCAACGCGCCATTTTTAGAGCTAGGGAAACGAAATACATACCAAACGATAGAGAATTGATCAAGGAACACGATAGTGAAGGTTTCAAGTCGATATCTCCCACCGTTTTGCCGCAATCGCCGCGGAAAGTTGAAAAAGTTTGATTTTTTTTCGGAAAATTTGACCTTTGACCGGTCATAAGTAGTTCAAATGTTGACCTAGGACCAAAAAATATACCACCAATCGCGAGATCTCGTTGAGAGCAATCCGTTGGTTTTTTCCTCTTAGCTCTACGACCTTCCGTTTCGAAACGCCAGGGGGGGTCGTAACAACCCCCCCCCCTGGTCGTTCGTGTTGTGAGAAATGGCCTGGTCGTGCGAGGGTTATGGTATATTCGGGCACGCCCGAATATATATTCGGGCGTGGCCCAGTGAGAAAGGGCCACGCCCGAATACATATCGGTCTATTTGCCTATTTCTGATAGAAATAAGCAACAGGATAGTCTTCATCCTTCTAATAGCCCACAGAAATCTCAGCAGCCCAATGACCTCTACAATTAGGGATATTTCACACTGACCTCTACAATTAGGGATATTTCAGACGGCGTGGTGACGTCATCGGGAATTTCCTTCACCAAGGAGAGGGCTGCACTGTCTGCGTCCAGAGCAAAGTACCGGGCCCAGTTGGCTGAAACAAACACAAACACAAACACAAACAAAAACAGTACAAACGGCGTGCAAGCACTGACTGGGAAGAAAACAAAATATACTGCTGATAGACCGGCACATCGCAAAGTCGGCAAGAGAAACTCTGATATGAAAATCCTGATTTGCCAATGGTCATTATATTTTTCAGAAAACATGCCGTTATCTCAGGAACTATGGTAGCTAGAAAAACGCATTGAAAAGCAATCGATAGCTCTTAAACTCTTCTTTTGAAAAGGTTATAAACAAAATTGACCTCAGGTCACGGGTTTAGCCTCCAGAGGGCAAAAACTCCAAAAATAGCTGTTTTTAACAAAAGTGTTTTTCGACAATAACTTTCGACAACAAAAAGCCACGACATTTCTATTGCCAGAATCGTGTTCGTCTCGCCGAGACGCGTCGAATGAACTATAAATTGACCTTGAAAGGTCAACTTGAAAATTTGACCTCAGGTCAAGGTCATGACCTGACCGGAAAAGGTCATGTTGCATATCAGTCGATGCGTCTCGGCAAGACAAACACAATGAGATCATCCCCAGCGTTCTATCTCTTTCCAATCGCGAGTTATTGGCAAAAATCTGTTTGTAGCCTCAAATGACCTCGGATGACCTTTCTAGAGGCTATCAGCAAAAATGACACCTTGGTCATCACGGGTGGTCCAAATCATTGTGATTCTGAAATATTTGGACTGTTCTAATGCGTACACACGGATCTAGAGGCATTTTCATTTTTATCCATTGACTTGTAATGGAAAGGTCACGACACTGACCTGACCTTAGGTCACGGATATAAAAAATCCGAGGTATACAAATTGTAGGCGCCCATAACATCATGCAATCCGCCAAGTTTAAAACCTTTCTGACAAACACTGCAGGCTGGACATGATTGCAAACTTTTTTAGGCTTGGTCAGTTAACTTGACCTGGTGACCTGACCTGACATGACCTGGGGTCAAAAATTTCACATATTGTCCAAAATTGATATACCAAAGGCTACCCTAAGCGGCGCGGCGCTACGCGCCGCGGTTTTTTATTCACACGCAAAAAGCGCGACAGGGTGGTAACATATGCCCCCCCCCCCACTGGGGCGAAGGTTAAAGCAAGAGTATCTTTGCTGAAACGAGCGAGTGCGCCGTTACGAGACGCAGCGACTGGTACCCGATTTCAAGGTCCCAAGACAACCGGTGAACTCTGAGGCAGGTCAAGTGGCCAAAGGAGCGGGTTCGGTTTTGGTAGGGGAGGATGGGGTAATTTGGCCGTTTTTTAGGAAGCGCTGTAGCTCGGCTGCTCGAAATTGGTGACATACTTCTGCACTCTTTCAAGGCTGGAAGGTGTAGCATTCATGCTACTTTCTTTTACAGTAAGCTGGAAATGTAGAGCAACTACTTTTGCCTGGATTTTGACGTTTCACAAAGGCCTGCAAAGCGGCTAAATTGCCCCGCTAGCAGGGTTATTTGGCCGGTGGGGTGGGGCAATTTGGCCGGTGTTAATTTAAGGCTTGGATTTTTTGTTCCGGGCAAGTCAGCTTCAGCGTCAGCAATGACATGTGTCCTTTACGCATTTTTAGGCTGACTCGATGTCGGACTATTCGAATGATTTTGATTCAGGTCGTATTTCAACATTTTCCTGCACAACTGAAAATGCGCTTCCTTAGCATACTTTGCTAAATCAAATATTTGTATCTTATTTGTCGTGAAAAAGTTAACTTTTTATTCCAGTAAGGAAATATTCGACTAATTTCAATTAAAATTCTTAGCAATCAAAGAAATTACTCAGCTCAGTCTCAACTCCTCACATCTCATAGCTGTCCGATCACTGATGTCTGCGAGCGAGTTGTTGATAGTGTTTACCAGCTGGAGATGTGACTATCAGTTTGGTTTGAGCAGGTCCCTAGCAACTTCGTCGTGTTGCTTTGCGCAGTGTCTTAATGAGCCCCTTGGAGGCAGACTGTGCCGCAATGCTACTGCCAACGGCTATAAACCCAGCCAGCTCGGCACCACGACCAGGTCACTCCTGAGCGGGGCGAACACGATGCTGCCAAAATCGCGGCTCTGCGGCCGTTTTTTGCGCAGTTATTCGCCAAAAACTGAACCGTACCTTGGGGCACTTGACCTGACCTCAGAGGTCACCGGTTGACCCAGGACCTTAAAATCGGGTTCCAACCTCTGCGTCTCGTAACGGCGCACACGCTCGTTTTTCCGCGACGCGCTAGCTCCACCAGGGGCGAAACGGCGAGGGGGGCCGTACCCCCCTTCGGCCAGCGCGTATGTAGACAAAGACAATAAATAGGTCCGGCGAGGGTTAAGATTGATGTCAAAGCTAGCCTCGAAGGATATATTCTTGTCCTGGATGGTAATGACGTCACACAAGAGATGACGCCAGTTGGTCGGCCGATTCGTGTAATACAGTTGGCGAATACGCGCCCCGGCCAACGCTACAAGTGCAGCTTCCTGCCTGCCTGCCCTCTCCCTTCCTCCCTCCCTCCTCCCCCCCCCTGCGCCGTTCAGATCACCGGCCGCCGGTGACGCCACGCGCGAGCTGACCTGACGGTAGGTCGAGGAGCGTGTACTTCAGCGGCCCGCCGTTGTCCGGATCCGTGGCCGAAATGGCCTCCGGCTTCACCGCCAGCGGACCCAGCGCCTGCCGGGACACGGGGATCAGCCAGGCGACGACGCTATGCATCTATCTCCGGCCGGGACGACCCTAGTCAGCTATATACCATCAGCCGGGGACGTCCATAGTCAGCTATATACCACCAGCCGGGGACGTCCATAGTCAGCTACCACCTGCCGGGGGACGACCCATCCAGCTACCATCAGCCGGGGGACGACCCTATCCAGCTACCACCGGCCGGGGGACGAACCCATTCAGCTGCCACCGGCCGGGGGACGAACCCATTCAGCTACCATCAGCGGGGACGACCCTAGTCAGCTACCACCGGCCGGGGGACGTCCCTAGTCAGCTACCACCGGCCGGGGGACGTCCCTAGTCAGCTACCACCGGCCGAGGGACGAACCCATTCAGCTACCATCAGCGGGGGAGTTCCACGATTCCACGCGTACACTCAAATGGCATGGCACACAGGTATGGCATACACGTATGCTTATTTCTTACCTTGCGATCGAGCGCCTCTGCAGTGTAACCGGTGTAGCCGAACTCCGGAGGCATGTTGTCCACGTCAGTTACGTTTATAATGACGTCACTGGTGGATTTCAGACCACCCCGGTCCTGCGGCACACACCGAGCGAGCAGCCCATGTAACAGGAAGGCTTCAGTTATAGTGACGTCACTGGTGGATTTAGGACAGGCAGAGAGCAGCCCTTGTAGCTGGACGGTCGCAGTTATAGTGACGTCACTGGTGGATTTAGGACAGGCAGAGAGCAGCCCTTGTAGCTGGACGGTCATAGTTATATTGACGTCACTGGTGGACTCCAGGACAGACAATTCTTCGGACACTTGTTGTTGAGGGTCGTCCTTGGGCTTGCCTGGGACGGCTGCTATATGTATAGGTCGCCAGTAACTGTTGAGGGGCGCCGCACACTGGTCGGACATGAAATGCCTCCCCCTACAACACGGGTAAGCTCCTTTTTTCACGCAGGCGTTTTGGGTGGTCGTGGGAAACGGCTCACTAAGCGCACGGCTGTCCACCGTCAGGCGCGTAACCACGAGTCTGAAGTTACTGGGGACCACATGGAGGGCCGCGAAGACCAAATATGATATTTCAGGATCAGCCTTCGCTGGAGTGTGTGTATGTGTGTGTGGGGGGGGGAGGGGGGGCGTTTTGGGGCACACCTGCCAGCTTTTTTTGCGCGTGTAAGGTAAACTTCGGCGCGCACCGCCGTGAAACTTGGTATAGCTTATGATGCTTCAATTTCGCATCGTGTGTAAAAAGTTTGGCCCCAGGTCACCTAAGGTCAGGTCACCATGGCAAATAAAGTAACCATGTCTCTAAAACTTTGTGACTCTGTCATTCCTATAGTTTACACCCCAGAAGTTTGAAACTCGAGCCTTTACTTGAGGAAATCAGTATGAAAAATTCGTTAACCTATCTCAAAGTTTTCACATCGGTAACCTAGTGTCAGGTCAATTTTACGACCTCTCCATTATAGATCATTGGGAGAAAATTGAAATGCTCTTCTTTTGGCCGAAAAGACATTCAAACACCGTGACACAGGTAAACATGGCACATTGAACCGGAAAATTGCATCTGTGACCCCTCTATGCCCCTCAGCTCATCTCAGGTCATAAACATCTCCAACAGTGTGTTATCACATTTCACAACTTTTGGTAGAAACACGCTAGAGCTCTGAAAACATCATGAATGTGTTCAGCTCAACAATACCAATCAAATGACATGCAACATGACCTTTTCCGTGATCTGGACCAGGTGTCAAATTTTAAAGTTGACCTTTTTTCAGGTCAACTTATAGTTCATTCGACGCGTCTCGATGAGACAAACGCAATGCCGGTAAAATCAGCGTCATACAAGTCCAAAGCTATGATGCAAAAACCTTTTCCGCAAAAAACGCCAGCCTGGAAGCTAAAGCGTTGACCTTAGGTCAAATCTGAGAGCATTAATCAGAAAGGCCTTTGAAAGCGCTATCGAATGCGCTTTCCCGCAGCATTGCAGCTCTATTGGTTCCTGTCTTATGCGCCGATTTGTGAAAAGTTGTCAAAATTGGGAACACAATTTCGTGAAAATGTTGCTTTTGGTGACCTGCAGTGACCTCAGCAGTGACCTGGTCAAAAAATGATGTGGGTAATTCTGAAAGATACTGTAGAGAGTTATCTGTTGCTTTTTACCTCGTCTTTCTAGCTTGGTTACTTTGTTACTTTCCGAGATAACCTGGTGTGGCCAAAAAGCCCCCCCCCCCCCCCCACCATGGCGAAGCTGGCTGACATGGGGGGGGGGGTACCACCCCCAGGTAGTTTTTCTGCTCTGCACTCAACATTTTTTAAGCTAGAAGCCTGATTTTTCGAATAGCTGCTCCCCTATCCTTTCTTAATGTTCACTGAAAATTTCAAGTTTCTGTAGTTTTTACTTTCGGAGATATGACCTTGTTTTTCAGCTCATGTCATGACCCAAATGACCAATTCTCAACATATTGCGTTGGCTATGGGCCTTGTGAGCTGCTGACACCTTGATTTCGGCCTTTTTTGCCAATCTTACCTCCCACCTATCATGGAACATGTTGTTCGACGATGTACAGATGTCAAGGTCAGGGTCAAGGTCAACCTAGGTCATCTAAAATAATTGTGTTTTAGGCAAGCTGAATTTACTTTTCGTGATTTTTTTGGCTGCATTTTTAATAAAAGCTTCTCAGATCATGATTTCATATAATATGGACACATAAACAATCGGTGCACACATCTGTATACACACAGACACACACAGACATATAAACACATATTATTGACCTTGACCTAACTTGACCTGAAATGACCTCAGCAGCAAAAACCTGGTCGGGTAGTGTGACGAAGCGGTTCTAGCTGGCTTGGCACCAGAAAATGGCATCGTCATCGGTATATGATAAGCAGCGCACTTGATATTCAACAGTGACCCAACACAGCAACATTTTTTAGTTTGACCTGACTTGGAAGGTCAATGACTGACCTGAGAAGGTAAAACTGGGTGTCATTGGATTTGTCTCTTCCTAAAAAATCTTTTTGGTCTTACCGCGAAGCTCTATCTCCAACAAGAATGAAATGGCGCGGGGGTGGCAACCCCCCCCCCCCCCCATGCGCGTTCTAGGATGGGAAAATGGCATGTGCGGGCGAGGGTTAATGAGCAAATTGAGGTCGTCAGTTTTACTGGGGACGGTCCCCAGTAACCCAAAAGTTACTAAGGACCGGTCTCCAGTGTCCCCAGTGGTGGTTACGCGCTTGTCCACCGTATGATTCGGGGACACTTTTAAAACAAGCACAATGTCCGCTCTAAAATGATCACAGGCTTGTGAACAGATTCCAGAATGTCACGGCTAAGTGCAAGGAACAAAACGCACGGAAGGTCATGTTTTGGGCTGCCGTGGTTGACGGGCGTGTCTTCGTCCACTGGTTCGCTGCTGGCTTATCAGTGACCGGGCCAGCTTATCTGAGGCTGCTTAGTGCTCAAGGAAGAATTATGGCCTCATGTGCCTGCGTCCACCAGCGCCTGCCGTTGCACTGGGTGGCAGATCCAGGGGTCTCGGGTTCGAGCCCCGCCGGGTGCGGATATTACCCACCTGTGCCGTTACGGTGAGATGGTACTCGTTCTGCCGGCTCCAGTCCAGTGTCCTGTTCAACACCAGCCGGGTGAGGTAGGTGGCCGGCTGTGTGGACGTCTGCTCAGCTTGTGTGAGGCTGAACGTGCCGGTCCCGTCCTCCAGAGAAAACGTCACCGCATTGTTGGTGGGGTCACCGTCGTAATCTGAAAGCAGCGAGTGGTGGGGAGGAGGCAGCGAGTGGTGGGAATGAGGCACGGCCTTCAGGCGCCCGCGGCCTGGTGGGGCCCGTTTATAACGCGACCTGGTGGTGGGGGAGCTATTTTTTACCCCCCCCCCCCCCGTATCTCGGAAAATACTGGACGGATCCGCAAAATTCAATTGGTGTTCCAAAGCCCTATCAAATTTGTCAAGGAAACTCCAATTTTATTGACCTCGGGGTCACCAATGACGTCACAGGTCACTCTCTGCCCCACTCTCCCCTACTCAGTTCACGTTGAGATCAGTTTCGCTGTAACTGTATCAGTTCAATTGGTCTCCCAAATAACCGCAATATATTCGTTCAGACTGGCTTCGCTGATTCTGGCCCTCGCTCTAATTGATAATCGCTGTAATTGAACTCGCTGAATTGACAATCGTTCCGAGAGTGTATTGTAGCATTGTTTGGAATGGAGCGGCTGATACCCATCTGAAAAGGATCGAACGCGTTCAGCACAAGTTCTTGATGTGGCTGAGTAGTCGTTGTCGCGTGGCGGACGCCTCACTGGAATATAATGATCTCCTACGTGCTTTCAAAGTAGGGACTCTAGCGGCTCGTCGTGCACAGCATGACATTTTATTTATTCGGAATGTCCATCAGCATGTCATCAACTCGCCCTTTCTTTCAGAGTATATGCCTATTTTAGTGCCCGCTAGATCGTTTCGGAACACCAATGTCTTTTTAGTTCCTTTTGGCAGGACAAACACTGTCAAAAATGGCATTTTTAGTCGTGCTTCCAGCCGATGCAACGCATTCCTGCGGAGCAACGCAGATGTTGATGTATGGACGGAGGGTACAGCTGGTTTCAAAAATAGGGTGGTGCGCTATGTACATAGCTCCTCCGAATGGTAGGATTTACGTGCATGTGAGTGTCGGGGTGTCCGGTGTATCAGTGTCGTGTGTTAGTGTATGTTTTTATAATTTCACTGTCCGACTTCACCTGTCATTGGGTGCAAGCCCGTTGTTCATTATTAAATAAACAAACAAACAAACAAAGTCAATAGCTTAAATTGGTCATCGCTGAAAGGTTTCCCTCCAGTGTCGTTGGCTCAGACGGCGCCCGCTCTCAGGTGCCGTACGGCGCCCGCCCTCAGGTGCCGTACGGCGTCCGCTCTCAGGTGCCGTTGGCTCAGACGGCGCCCGCCCTCAGGTGCCGTTGGCTCAGACGGCGCCCGCTCTCAGGTGCGGTACGGCGCCCGCTCTCAGGTGCCGTACGGCGCCCGCTCTCAGGTGCCGTTGGCTCAGACGGCGCCCGCTCTCAGGTGCCGTACGGCGCCCGCTCTCAGGTGTCGCCGAACTGTTCTCACCTGTAGCGCTGATGTTGAGTGCGAAGATGGCCAGTTGGGTGGGGTAGTTCTCCGACACTGCCACCAAGTAGGAGCTGCTGGAGAACTGAGGAGGGGCCGTGTTGGCGTCCCTCACCGTCACCGTCACAGTCTGCTCCTCCGACTGAAACGGAACGGGGCCGCTGTGACAGGAACGGGGCAACTGTGAGTGGAACGGGGCAACGGGGAGTGGGACGGGGCAACAGGGAGAGTCGCAGGCCACCCACTGTGTAAACTGCTGTAGGTCGAACGAAAACAAGTATTTCTTACAAAAACTGTGATGGCAACATGAAGATAAATAGATTACCGCTAAACCAAAAGAGACCTAGGCCTCTTGCACCAAACTACCTAGCTAAGTAAAATCGAAAAACCTGTTTCAGAATAAGCTAATCTAACGGTGGTATATTTGTTTGCAATAGCCCAATACATACTCCTACATGTGCTTGCTAAATTTTGCACGCAAATTGTTACAATTGAGGCTTGAACTGGGTATACGTTGCAAAATAATCCAAGCATTGGTGCAAGAGGATTCTGGTGCAAGAGGCCTCTGGTCAAAAAGACAAAAGTCTTTTTGTGGCCTGGCATTAGAAGCAGCGCGTTTTGGGGACCATGTTCATGAATAGTTTTTTTTTCTTTTGCAATTTGTATAAAATGAAGTAAGCTAGCGGCGTTTGAACTTGCAAGTACCCGACAGTCATTTTACGACATGGAAAATGTCACGACATTGGACAATTTTATACGGGCCAATTTTGACAGAAACACGAAAATGATATTTTTTCAGCTACGCCAAACATTTCCCTAACTTGCCATGTTACAATTTATTCCATTAAGTTCAGTTGAATCATGGGTCCTTTGGGCATTATCCCGCGCGGGGCTGGGGTCTCCAGCCGAGCGCGCGGGGCTGGGGGGGGGGGTAAATTTTACCCCCCCCTGTTATCTCCCGAACTAATGGTCTGATTTGGAAAATTCAAACGCCAATCGAAAGATCTCATCACGAACAACTAAAAACATGTACTTAATTTTAAGTTTGAGGTCAAGGTCAAGGTCAGGTCAAGGATACAAATTGCAAGTTCCTACAGTATCGGCCTTGCACCGTAGTTGCCGAAGAATGGAGTCATGGACTGAGACTGATCGCCCAAAACGTGTTCTTAGGCTACCAAGATAATATTCGTTGCATACAATATCATTCAGAGGTCAAGGTCAAGGTCAGGTCAGGTCAGGTCAGGTCACCAAAAACAAAATATAGAAAAGGGCATGTGCGACACATGTTTTATGGGTCATTTTACTCATAGAATTCAATAGGCACACTCAATAAGTGATATGGGCCACCTCTGGATGAAGTTCAGGTCGAGGTCAGGTCAAGGTCAGGTCAAGTGAGGTCAAATTTTGAAGTTGGTTGTTAAGGCCTAAAAAGGTGTCTATCTGATGCAGTTTTTCACGGCAAATCGAATGGTGCTATTTTTGTTTCCGTACGAGGTCTAGAACTTCCAAAAAAGTCATTTTTCAAAAAATTGTGTGTCGTGACGTCATACAATTTTGAATAACTCCCACATTTTTGAACCGATTCTTCTAAAACCTGGTATGTAGGTACACATAGACCACTTCTCTGACATATATTACGGTTTTTTCGATACACTCAAAACTTTGGATTTAATAGCTATTTTCCCAAAAAAGTCAGTTTTTTGAAAAAAAATTGGGCCAAAATCCAAAATTTTCAAAAAACCGAGATAGCCATTTGATAGACAAAGTAGAATTACGTATATCCTTTTTGTTACGTCTTGATTCCTTTAAAAATGAAGATGTTAGCGGCGTTTGAACTTTTGCCGTTTTTGAGGCGAAAATGGCGAACATGACGTCACTAAAACGTCAATTTCTCAAAAATTTTCCGACGGATTTCGCTCAAATTTTCAGGGAATGTATCACATTGATGTAAGAAAAGGTACTGAAAGTTTGGCGGCGCTGCGCGCCGCCGTTTTTGAGATATTGCAAAAATTCGCGAGGGGGGGTTAAATTTCCCCCCCAGCCCCGCGCGGGTGGCCACTCACGATCTTCATTTTCTGTGTATACGGAGGAGGGTTAACCCGGCAGGCGGTGGGCCTACCAGCCACCTTCCGCGCGGTGGGGGGGGGGGGGCACTTTTTTGCCCCCCCCCGTATCTCCGAAACTACTAGACGGATCCGGAAAATTCAAACGGCATTCGATAGCCCTGTCAAATTTGTCGAGGGAAACCAAATTTCATTGACCTCGGGGTCACCGATGACGTCACAGGTCAGGTCAAAGATAAAATGTTTCACCGTTCACGGGGCTTCTAGCCCTAGAACGCCTAGGGGGGGGGGGGTTGTATCAACCCCCCCCCCTGAGGTTTTTTCGAAGTGCACGCTAAACGGCTTGTCGTAGCGGGCTGAAATTTTCAATACCCTCTGGGGCAACCTTTGCGCATCTTTTGCCGAAAAAAAAAATTGATCGGGTCATGTCAGGTCACGGAGTTATGACGTCATAAGAGGTACAGCCTCCGGCCGGATTTTCACAAACTGAGTGCCAACGCCCGAGGTTTCCTGCCGGTGGTACGGACATCGGTTGATGGATCGTGATGAAACTTCCCATGCATGTTGGGGCAAGTATTGGCTATCATATGGTATAAGAAATTTGACCGGGTCAGGTCAGGTCACGGAGCTATGACGTCACAAGAGGAACAGCGTCCGGTACTATTTTTGAAAAGCGCCCGAACCACTATTTTGCTAATTCTTGTCACCTCAATGGGAATATGCAGCAATATTAGCTTCTATAGGGAGCAAATGGACCTCCCAAATCCAAAAATACAATCAGATTTCAAAAATTTAAATTTTGATTTTTCGAATTTCTGCCGCCGACTGTGACCTTGCCGACTTCCGGCGCTCCCAACGCGCCATTTTTAGAGCTAGGGAAACGAAATACATACCAAACGATAGAGAATTGATCAAGGAACACGATAGTGAAGGTTTCAAGTCGATATCTCCTACCGTTTTGCCGCAATCGCCGCCGAAAGTTGAAAAAATTCTATTTTTCCGAAAATTTGACCTTTGACCGGTCAAAAGTAGGTCAAATGTTGACCTAGGACCAAAAAATATACCACCAATCGCGAGATCTCGTTGAGAGCAATCCGTTGGTTTTTTCCGCTAAGCTCTACGACCTTCCGTTTCGAAACGCCAGGGGGGGGGGTCGTAACAACCCCCCCCCCCCTGGTCGTTCGTGTTATGAGAAATGGCCTGGTCGTGCGAGGGCTAGGGAAAGCGCTATAACACCGAGTAAAACGCATTTTGTCGAAAATCAGCGATAAAGCGTCAGTTGTCTAGTACATATGTTGCTATTAGAGGTCACTGGTCATACCAGGTCAGGTCACAGGTCAGGTCACCAAAGGTCACCAAGGGTCACCACATGAGCCCAACTTTAGTAAGGTTATGCGATGCATGTTTTATGGCCAGTTTTTCATTTCCAATTCAATGGTGTTGGTTATAAGACCATCAGGTACGGTTTAGGTCACTTTCTGGTGGAGGTCAGGTCAAGGTCAGGTCAAAAAAGGTCAAATTTCAAAGTTGATATTTATGCATAAAATGGGTATCGATTCGATGCAGCTCGTCACGGGGAGTCTAATGGTGGTCTTTGTTTTGCGCTACGAGGTCTAGAATTGCTAAAAATTGAGTTTGAAAATTTAACGTCATCAATTTTGAACAGTTTTTTTCGCTATAACTTGGCCAAAAAAAGAGGTATCGATCTCAAATTTGGTATGTAGATAGAAGGCGGTAAGGGCTATCACATATATTCCGGTTTTTTTCGAATTTTTTTTTTTTTGATTTTTTGGCTACTATATTAAAAAAAATTATTTTTTGATTTTTGGGGGTCAAAATCCAAAAAATTCGAAAAACCGACATGGCAGTTTTGTAGCCCTTTTAATTTTACACCTTTTATGTTAAAACATTTTTCTGTATCTCTAAAGCTGTAGGTGTGACAGATCTTCCCGCGAAACCTTTTTTTTGGGTCGAAAATGGCAAAAATGACGTCACTCTGACGTCATTAGCGGCCAACCTATCATAGCCTTTGGAACAATATTTGGTCAATATGTGCGCTAGCTGCTCCCGGGAGGGTACTGAAAGTTTGGTGACGATCGGCGCAGCGGTTCTCGAGATATATCGAAAAAACTAAAGGGGGGGGGCAAAAAATTGCCCCCCCCCCACCGCCTGGAAGGTTAACCCTCGCATGTGTAGGAGGGGGGGGGTCGGATGGACCCCCCATGGTTTTTCAAGAATTACTCGCGCCAAAAGCGGCTGATCGCGACAAAACGTTCAGTACCCTCGAGTTGATCAATTTTCCACCTCCTCTGAAAATTTCATGACCCTGACCCAAGTGACCTTTGACTTGTGACCTATTTCTCGAGGCTATGTTTATCCGAAATCGCGATTCGGCATATGTCGGCTCGCATTAGCCGCGCGTTTGCAAGCTTCTCGTGGTTTCAAACGCTCAACCATGAGATTTGATGTTGCTCCCATGCATTTGGGTGGATGTCAAGGTCACCTGAAGGTCAGGTCAGGTCATTGACCTTTGGTGACCTCGGTTCACTTCTTCGAGCTGTACATGTTTCTAGGCTAGTTTTTTAGCTGAATTCGAATTTAGCAACCATTTGAATATTTACGAAGTAGTTTTGGTACACTCGGGGGCAGATTGGTGTTCCACCACTCCGTACCCATCGGGCGATCCCATGGCTCAGCACTGGCTGCTGCCAGTGTTGCCTGCCCTCAGCACTGCTCAGCACTGCCTGCCAGTGCCAGTGCTGCCAGTGCTGCCACTGGCAGCAGTCAGTGCTGAACCATGGGAGCCCGATGGGTAGGGAGTGGTGGAACATCAGTCTGCCCCCGAGTGGCCTTTTTTTGATATATTAGCCAAAAAATCCAAAACGTTTTTTATGTTTCGAAAAAAGCCGGAATATATGTGATAGTACCTACCATCTACTATCTACATACCAAATTTCAGATCGATACCTCGTTTTTTGGCCAAGTTATAGCGAAAAAAACGGTTCAAAAATGATGACGTCAAATTTTCAAACTCAATTTTTGGCAATTCTAGACCTTGTAGAGCAAAACAAAGACCACCATTAGACTCCCCGTGACGAGCTGCATCGAATAGATACCCATTTTATGCAAAAATATCAACTTTAAAAATTTGACCTAATTTGACCTGACCTTGACCTGACCTTCACCAAAACGTGACCTTGGCTGGCCCCAAAGGCTACCAAACCCACATAATCGCATTTGTCATGTAAAATGGACCATAAAACATGTATCACACGACACTTTCATATTGTAACCCCCGGTGACCTGACCTCGCTGTGACCTGACCTGGTATCAGTGACCTCAGATAGCAAAGTATGTGCTTGACGAACAATGTACCATCGATGGTTTTCAATAAATTACCAATTTACTCGATTTCACAACACATTTCTTGAAATGCCTGTGAACGGTGAAAATCTGACCTTTGACCTGACCTGTGACGTCATCGGTTTGACCTAGGTCAATGGAATTTCGTCACAAGGTAGTTCCCGGGTGGGGCTATCGAACGCCGTTTGAATTTTGAAAATCGGCCGGTAACTTTCCGAGATCTTAGGGGGGGGCCGAAACGGCCCCCCACCCCTACGGCTGGTAGGGTCCGCCGGTAGCCCTACGGGGCGCGGGTTTAAAGGGACCCTCCCACCTTAACATTAGATTTGAGTTGAGATAGCCAAAATGGGGTCCCTGGCTCACAATTACCGGTTTCGGCACTCATAACATCGAGAAATGCCTTAAATCGGAAATATTGAATTTCAAAATTGCAGCATTTTGATTCAGAGGGGCTAATGCTTAGGAATACCCCTCTGAATGTGTGACGTCAGCGCAGATATCTAACGATTTTTAAATGTTTGACTAAAACGTTTTGTAGCACGCGGTGGTAATATGCTATTTGCGCGCAACATCTGCCGCAAACGCCGCACTTCTAAAATAAAGTCGCTAGAAACCGCGGAGATCCCAAAAAAGTAGACAAAAGTAAAAGTCTAATATCTTGAAAACCGGTGAATATTTTTCGGTGAAATTTGGTAGATATTCGTTTTCGCTCTTTCTGAACCGAGCGACATCACTTTCATGCCAATTCATAAACTTTTTTGAAGGTGGGAGGGTCCCTTTAAAGACATCATCTGTGATCAAAACTAACACGATATTCGTGATCATCACCCCGAAAACCCTTTAGCAGCCACACTTTACGACTTTCTAACAGGTTCCGATTTTCCCGACTTTGGGTCATTGACCTGACCTGGAAGGTCAACCAATGACCTAGGACCTTAAGATTTTAAGATTGAGGTCAACTTTCAGGTCAAGGTCAGGTCAAAGGTCAAATTCTGGGGTTTTGCATGATTAGGCTTACGGACAGCGGAATCGATAGCTGCTGCTCGAAACACACCAAAAATGATCTCAAAGACCTAGTGAAGGTACCATGTGCGTATAGGGGTCACACTAAGTTCGGGTCTGGGTCAGGTCAGGTCACGAATGGTCACGGTTTTCACTTTCTGCTACATGGGCGTGCGACACATGTTGTATGGTTTATTTTTCACGCCGAATCCGATGGTAATGGTTATCTGTGACCCTAAGTCACTCTGCTGGTGATAAGTGCGCATTGAAAGCATAAAAAATCGTTTATACCGTACATAACTAAACGAGAGCAAAAAAAAATGTCAATTTTTCAACTTTTTATTTTTGACATAAAAATGCAGTTTTCTAGACGAACTTTGTCCCAGGAATCTAGAGGTGCCATTTGTTTTCACATGCGATGTTCAGAAGTGTCTCTAATTCACCAAAATGCTTATGCCGTCAACATGCCCTATGCATGTTGGAGCTATTTTTTGCAATTTTGGGAGCTTAAAAATCAAGATAAAAAGTTGAAGTTTGGGACATCTTATGTTCTAACCCGCGACCGCCTGGGGGTCGGATCCGACCCCCCCCCCCCTCCGTTTTTCTTGAATAACTCATGAACCACTTTCGCTATCTACTTGAAACTTGGCATACCTTCTCCCCTATCAATTTGACGTCTTCTGTGCAATTTTTAAGAAAAAATTTCCAAAATAAATTGAGATATATCGATTTTAGTGATGTAACTACATGGCGTTTTTAGTCAAAAAGTGGTATATGTTTAAAAAATCGCCAAAAATCAGGGTTTGAAGCAAATTGCAAATTAACCCTATTAGTGGCAGGGGGGTTGTTTTTATCCACCCCTCAGGTTTTTTGGGAATATCTCCGAAACTGCTGAAGCTACGATGCTGAAATTTTCTGACTTTTCCTAAAACTAAATTGGGCACATTCCCTGAAAATTTCAAGTTCATAACTTTACCAGGGGCGGCTCCAGAGCACTGGGAATTGGGGGTCCTATTCGTGAAGCGAGTCATTTGGGCGAAGATCACGATGCTGCACCAGTTTTACGAACAGTGAATGAAAGGTATCATGTGATAACATATACAAAGTTATTGTGCATCCTCTTTTGACACGTTTTTGCTATAATAGGCGGATCCAGGCGTCCAAAAAGGGGGGTTATTTTTTACCTCCCAACATAGGTGCCCTGACACCGCCTATGCATGACCAATACAATTTTAGTCGTTCTCTCATAAGAAAATTGTAACATAACAAGACCATTGCCACCCTTTTTAGAAACAGTACCAACAAAAACCTTATTTACTATACTTTTTGTGTACCCCCAATCTCAATGATCTGTATCCGCCTATGATTTTTGAAAATGCATATTTTTAGGATCCATGTGAATTCCTGGTTCATTCTCTATCGATCGGCAAAAGTTGCGTTAAGATTGGTTCAGAAACCTGGCCGTGATAAACAGTCTAAAATGTATCTGCAATTTGCCCTTTTTTACCCCCCTCTACCCCCCTATTTTAATTTTTTAATTTTTGTTTTTTTTTTAGAAATGTAGATCTCGTTGAGCCAAATCGAATGCCGTTTGAATTTTGAAAATCGGCCTGTTAGATCTCGAGATATCAAGGGGGGGTCGTAAACAGCCCCCCCTGCCACTAATATGAGGTAGCCAGGAGCCTGCCACTAATAGGGTTAAGGACATCAAAAAACGCAGCTCAACGAGTTCTTTAAAATGGCTTTCTCGGATTTTCCATAAAATGCGTTTTTCACCCCAAAAAAATTCAAAAAACTATATTTTTTGGAGAAAAAAAACTAATAAAATTCAAAATTTTGGGAATTTCCAAAAAACCGGAATATATGTTGTAGAACTCTATTAGAACATTAGATTCCCCAAATTTCAACTTTCTATCTTGATTTTTGACCCCCAAATTGTAAAAAATAGCTCCAACATGCATAGGGCATGGTGACGTCATAAGCATTTTCGTGAATTAGAGGCACTTTTGAACATCGCATGTGAAAACAAATGGCACCACTAGATTCCTGGGACAAAGCTCGTCTAGAAAAGTGCATTTTTACGTCAAAAATAAAAAGTTGAAAAATTGACCTTTTTCTTAGCCCTCGTTTAGTTATGTATAGTATAAACGATTTTTTATGCTTTCAATGCACTTATCACCAGCACAGTGACTTGGGGTTACATATAAGCATTACCATCGGATTCGGCGTGAAAAATAAGCCATAAAACATGTGTCGCACGCCCATGTAGCAGAAAGTGAAAACCGTGACCTTTCGTGACCTGGCCTGACCTTAACCTGTACCTAGTATGAGCCCTATACGCACATGGTACCTTCACTAGGCCTTTGAGGTCATTTTTGGTGAGCTTCGAGCAGCAGCTATCGATTCCGCTGTCCGTAAGCCGATTCATGCAAAACCCCTGAATTTGACCTTTGACCTGACCTTGACCCGAAAGTTGACCTCAATCTTAAAATCTTAAGAGTGCTTTGGGAAGGTCTCGTAGAGACCTTTCGAACGCCGCCTCGCGGGGCTCGATGCGACCATTGGTTCTCGAGATAACAGGGGGGGTCGGATCCAACCCCCCCCCCCCCCCCAGGCTGTCGTGGGTACGGAAATAGCCCAGGCGGTGCCGGGCTAATAGAGCTCTATAACATTTATTCCGGTTTTTTGGAAATTCTCAAAATTTTGGATTTTATTAGCTGTTTTCCCAAAAAATGTAGTTTTTTGAGTTTTTGGGATGAAAAACGCATTTTATGGAAAATCCGAGATAGCCATTCTAAAGAACTCGTTGAGCAGCGTCTAATCATGTTTTTAATTTACAATTTACTTTTAACCTTGATTTTTGGCAATTTTTTTCAGCATGTACTGAAACTTTTTGACTGAAAACACCTATAGTTACATCACTAAATTCGATATATCTAAAAAAATTGAAACATTTTCTTAAAAATTACACAGAAGACGTCAAATTGATAGGGGAGAAGGTATGCCAAGTTTCAAGTTGATAGCGTAAGCGGATCATGAGTTATCCAAGAAAAACGGAGGGGGGGGGGGGTCGGATCCGACCCCCCCCCCCCCTCGGCGGTCGCGAGTTAATAAACCAATTAAAAAATTACTAATTTAGCCCTCGCATGTTTGCGGTGTTTGCCAGCTTTTAATGTGTAGGGGGGGGGGGTCCGTTGGACACCCCCCTTGCCTTTTGGCCCCTGATCGAGCTAGCGCTTCGTGGAAAAACGAGCGTTTTGCCCGTGATGAGAGGAAGCCGTTGATACCCAATTTTAAGAGTGCTTTGGGAAGGTCTCGTAGAGACCTTTCGAACGCCGCTTCGCGGGGCTCGATACGACCATTGGTTCTTGAGATAACAGGGGGGTCGGATCTGACCCCCCCAGGCTGTCGTGGGTACGGTAATAGCCCAGGCGGTGCCGGGTTAACCCGCGCCCCAGTGGCGGTCTCAGCCAACTTCGCCCTAGTGGGGGGGGGGGGGGGGCGGGGGCATATGATACCGCCCACCTCTAACTCAAAAACTAAGAGGTCTCAGGAACTATGATAACTAGAAAAAAGCTGGGAAAAGCAATCGATAGCTTTTGAACTCTTCTTTTGATCAGGTCATTATCAAAATTGACCTTGGGTCAACAGTTTAGCTTCCAGAAGGCAAAATTTCCAAAAATAGCTGTTTTTACGAAATGTGTTTTTCGACAATAACTTTTGACTAAAAAAAAACAAATTTCTATTGCCAGAATCGTGTTCCTCTCGCCGAGACGCGTCGAATGAACTATAATTCGACCTTGAAAGGTCAACTTGAAAATTTGACCTCAGGTCAAGGTCATGACCTGACCGGAAAAGGTCATGTTGCATATCATTCGATGCGTCCCAACAAAACAAGACATTATACACAATGAGACCATCCCCAGCGTCGTATCTCTTTCCAACCGAGAGTTATTGGCAAAAATATGTTTGTAGCCTCAAATGACCTCGGATGACCTTCCTAGAGGCTATCAGCAAAAAAGACACCTTGGTCATCACGGGTGGTCCAAATCATTGTGATTCTGAAATATTTGGACTGCTCCTATGCGTACACACGGATCTAGAGGCATTTTCATTTTTCTCCATTGACGTATAATGGTAAGGTCACGCCACTGACCTGACCTTAGGTCACGGATATAAAAATCCGAGATATAAAAATTGTAGGCGCCCATAACATCATGCAATCCACCAAGTTTAACACTCGCACCGACGGGGGTCTGCGCCAACTTCGTACCGACGGGGGGGGGGGGGCGGATGACCGCCCCCCCCTGAGATCTCGAGAATGAAGCAAGATAGCGACAAGCGGTAAACGGCATCGGATACGCACGGACAAGGTCTACAATTTTTACTAAGGTCATTTTCAGGTCACGTCAAAGATGACGTCACAGGTGTCGAAAAAGTCAAAATGGCGGCGCTAGATATGGAGAGAGTTTTTCTCGAATAACTTTCGAATTAGTCAAGATAGGAACAAACTAAGGGCATCATCGTGATCCTCTCGTCAATCCGCATCGAATGATATATTTGTTGACCTCGAAAGGTCAAGGTCAAAGGTTGACCTCAGGTCACGTGACCTCGAGGTCATCATGTATATTATTCGATGTGCCCTTGACGAGCTGAACACAATGAGACCATCCGCGCGGCTGTACCTTGTTCCTGTACGGAGTTATTGGCAAAAAAACCTTTGGTGACCTTTAATGACGTCACATGACCTTACAGCTGCCCGATAGCAAAACAGACCTCAATGTAGTGAAGGTTGATCGTAAATGAAGACATGCATGGCATATGGGGCCATTCCGACCCGTTTTAGTGGTAAAAACAGGGAGTTGATTTTTTCCCCATTGACTTATAATTAGGAAGGTCGAGAAATTGACCTGACCTTAGGTCACCGATATCAAAATTCCGAGATATACAAATTGTAGCTACTAATGACCTAATAACATCCTGGGACTTTAAAAGCCTCCGACATCTACTGTAGCTCTGGCACGGAGACAAAGTTGCAAAAAAGTGACTTGAGGTTGGGTCATTCAAAGTGACCTGGTGACCTGACCCTCGAAGTTAGGAGTTTCAAACTTACACACCATGAGTAATATTGATGAGAAAATAGTCGTACCAAATTTCGCGGCGCTACGCGCCGCGAAATTTGGTACGAAATTTAGCGCTACGCGCCGCGGTTTTCCCGCCATCCGCGAAAAACCTCAGGGGGGAGGCGGATATCCGCCCCCCCGTCGGTGCGCGTGTTAAAATCTTTCTGAGTGACAAACACTTCAGGCTGGACATGATTGCAAACTTTTTTAGGCTTGGTCAGTTAATTTGACCTGGTGACCTGACCTGACATGACCTGGTGTCAAACATTTCACACATTGTCCAAAATTGATGTACAAAAAGTCTCTCCAAGCGGCGCGGCGGTACTCGCCGCGGTTTTTTATTCACACGCAAAAAACGCGACAGGGTGGTAACATATGTCCCCCCCCCCCCCCCCACTGGGGCGAAGGTTAATTATGACACCCTTACAGCATTCGAATTCGACCCATTAAGAAAACGAACCGGAGTCGCCCCCTTTCTTGACGGCTCTGGCTCCGGCTCCGGCTCCGGGCTATATTATCCCGCGCCCTGCTGGGGGGTGTTTGAACACCCCCTTGTGGTTTTTCGCCAATATCTCAAAAACGGCGGCGCTCCGCGCCGCCGTTTTTGCTACACCTTATCATACATCAATTCTACACATGTTGTTAAAATTTCAGACCAAGGTCATTCAAGGTCAGGTCACCAGGTCACTTGAAGTGACCTCACCTCATAAAAAGTTTCAATGTCTGTCATATCTACACCGAGTGACCGATCGCTTTGAAACTTTCAGCGATTGCTAAGAGAAATAGCATGTACAAAATGTATATCTCAGAATTTTGATACCGATGACCTAAGGTCAGGTCAATTTTGCGGCCTCCCCATTATAAGTCAATGAGAGAAAATTGAAATGCGCCTCTTTTGGACGAAAGACATTATAAACACTCCCAAACACCGAATTACAAGTGGTCTAGACACAGAGAACATAAAAATGGTGTCCGTGACCCTTGTTTATGCCCTGAGGTCATCTTAGGTCACGAATGGCATCTAACAGTTTTTCGCAAATAACTTTTGATAGAGGTATGCTAACGCGATGAAAACGCCTTAGATGTGTTCAGCTCGACAATACGGATCCACTGATATGCAACATGACCCCTTCCAGTCAGGTCATGGCCTTGACCTGAGGTCAAATTTTCAAGTTGACCTTTCCAGGTCAAGTTATAGTTCATTCGATGCGTCTTGACGAGAGGAACACGATGACGGTAAAAGTAAGCTCGTATGTACAAGGCTTGGGTCTAAAGTTATTGCAGAAAAACTGTTTCCGAAAAAATCAGCTATTTTTGCAGTTTTTGCCCCCTGCAGGCAAAACCGTTGACGTTAGGTCAAATCTGAGAGTATTACTCAGAAAGGGCGTTAATAGGGCTATCGAAAGCGCTTTTCCGCGGCGCTGTAGCTCTATTGGTTCCCGAGTTATGCGTTAGCTTCTTGGAAATTTTCGACATTCGACCTGGAAATCGGCGAAATTTTGCCTTCAATGACCTCTGGTGACCTGACCTTTGACCTGACCAAAAAATTGAACGAAGTGATTTCGTCATTATTTTTTACGCTCTTTCGAACGCCGCCTTCCGCGGATCGCTACGTGGCCCAGGAGCCGAGTTAGAAGGGGGGGGGGGGTGTTCAAACACCCCCCCCCAGCAGGGCGTGGAAATCCAGGACCCCCAGCCGGGCGCGGGTTATTTTACGACTCCGGCTCCGGCTCCGGCTTCGGGCAAAATATGCCGGCTCCGGCTCCGCATTCCTGGCCAGTAGTCTACGAATATATTCAAAAATCAATTAGAAAAAGAATAAGTGGACCGGTTTCGTCTATCAAAGACTTCAGCGCTTTTTCAAAAACGTATAAGAAGAAAACTAGCACAGTGACAAATGTTTGAAACAAAATTGGATTCAGTAAGAACTAAGAACTTCATTGTCCGAAAACCGCTGACAGTTGATAGCTCAATGACACTTCGAGCCGTGCATAAAGGGGCGTGAAAACACTCCTCATCTCGTTCTATTACGAGAGGACCATGTCATGGCGTGAGAAAGATGTTTTCAAAATAAATGACACTGTATGAGTGAATAAATAATCCGCGCCCCCCTGGGCTATTGGCGGACCTTACCACCTGATTCGGTGGTGCAACCGTGTTTCGCCTTCCACCTGAGATCTCGGAAAGCTACCGACCGATTTTGAACATGCAAAGAGCGTTCGATAGCCCCACCAGGGAACGACCTTGTTACCAGGTTTCGTTGACCTAGATGCAACCCATGACGTCACAAGTCAGGTCAAAGGTGACATTTTTTCACCGGTTTAGTCTAAGGAATGCGTTGCAGTCAGTTAACACATCAAATAAAAGGCATGTTATCGAAAAACATCGATGGAGCGTTGGTTGTCTAACACATATGTTGCCTAAAGAGGTCATGGATGCCAGGTCAGTTCACAGAGGACAGGTCACTAAGTGTCACAATATGAACCAACTATGCTAGGGACGTGTGATACATGTTTTATGGCCAATTTTACATTTAAAATTCAATGGTGTCGGCTAGACGACCATTGGGGCCAGTTAACCCTCGCCCATGTAGGGGGGGGGTTGGTGCAACCCCCCCCCCCCCCCTGAGGTTTTTCGGAAATAGTGCAAAAACGGCGGCGCGCAGCGCCGCCAAATTTTGGGTACCTTATGGGGCAAACATTGCGCATTTTTTGATAAAAAAAAAAATTGACCGGGTCATGTCAGGTCACGGAGTTATGACGTCACAAAGGGAACAGCCTCCGGTCGGATTTTCACAAACTGAGTGCCAACGCCCGAGGTTTCCTGCCGGTGGTACGGACATCGGTTGATGGATCGTGATGAAACTTCCCATGCATGTTGGGGCAAGTGTTGGCTATCATATGGTATAAGAAACTTGACCGGGTCAGGTCAGGTCACGGAGCTATGACGTCACAAGAGGAACAGCGTCCGGTACTATTTTTGAAAAGCGCCCGAACCACTATTTTGCTAATTCTTGTCACCTCAATGGGAATATGCAGCAATATTAGCTTCTATAGGGAGCAAATGGACCTTCCAAATCCAAAAATACAATCAGATTTCAAAAATTTAAATTTTGATTTTTCGAATTTCTGCCGCCGACTGTGACCTTGCCGACTTCCGGCGCTCCCAACGCGCCATTTTTAGAGCTAGGGAAACGAAATACATACCAAACGATAGAGAATTGATCAAGGAACACGATAGTGAAGGTTTCAAGTCGATATCTTCCACCGTTTTTCCGCAATCGCCGCGGAAAGTTGAAAAAAGTCTATTTTTCCGAAAATTTGACCTTTGACCGGTCAAAAGTAGGTCAAATGTTGACCTAGGACCAAAAAATATACCACCAATCGCGAGATCTCGGCGAGAGCAATCCGTTGGTCTTTTCCGCTAAGCTCTACGACGCTCCGTTTTCAAACGCCAAGGGGGGGTCGCACCAACCCCCCCCCCCTGCATGGGCGAAGGTGGCAGATCGCCGTTTACGGGCGAGGGTTAAGTTTACATTCTTAGGTCAAAGAAGGTCAAATTTCAAAGTTGATATTTTGTATAAACGGGGTATCTTTTCGATGCAGCTCATCACAGGAAATCCAATGGTGGTCTTTGGCTTGCTCTGTGTGTTCTGTGACGGCTAAAAATTGAATTGGAAAATTTTACGTAATAAATTTTGAGTAGTTTGTCTTGCCATAACTTTGCTAAAAATGGAGCTATCGAGTTTAACCCTCACCCGCACATGGGGGGGGTGGTTGCCCCCCCCCCCAGGTAGTCTTTCTGCTCTGCACTCAACATTTTTAGAGCTAGAGGGCTGTTTTTTCGTATAGCTGCTCCCCTATCCTTTCTTGATGTCCACTGAAAATTTCAATTTTCAAGTTTCTGTGATTTTTGGTTTCGGAGATACGACCTTATTTTTCAGGCCATGTCATGACCCATATGACCAATTCTCAACATCTTACGTTGGCTATGGGCCTTGTGAGCTTTTGACACCTTGATTTCGGCCTTTTTTGCCAGTCTTACCTCCCGCCTATCATGGAACATGTTGTTTGATGATGTACAGATGTCAAGGTCAGGGTCAAGGTAAACCTAGGTCTTCTAAAATAATTGCGTTTTAGGCAAACGTATTTTACTTTTCGTGAAGTTTTTTGACTGCATTTTTGGTAAAAGCTATATGGACACATAAACACTCGGTGCACACGTCAGTATACACACAGACACACAGACATACAAACACATATCATTGACCTTGACCTAACTTGACCTGAAATGACCTCATCAGGAAAAATCTGGTCGGGTAGTGTGACAAAGAGCTTCTAGCTGGCTTGGCACCAGAAAACGGCATCGTCATCGGTATATGCAAAGCAGCGCACTTGATATCCAACGGTGACCCAAAACAGCAACATTTTTTAGTTTGACCTGACCTGGAACTTGGAAGGTCAATGACTGACCTGAGAAGGTAAAACTGGGTGTCATTGGATTCGTCTCTTCCCAAAGAATCTTTTTGGTCTTTACCGCGAAGCTCTATCTCCAACAGGAACGAAATGGCGCGGGGGTGGCAACCCCCCCCCCCCCCCATGTGCGTTCTAGGATGGGAAAATGGCATGTGCCGTGTGCGGGCGAGGGTTAAATTTGGCATATCTAGTGCAGATAGTTCTATAACATATATTTCAGTTTTAATTTTGAATGTTGTTGGTATTTTCGGGGTGTTATACTTTTATAGTTTTTATGAAGAAAATCAATTTTTGTTTGGAAATAAAAGGTAGCAGTTTGGTAGCGCCGTTTATTTTACATCTTTTTAATCTTGAATATTTTTCGTTATGTTCAAAACTGTGAGCATGACAGCTCTTCCCGCTAAACCTTTTATTGGGTCGAAAATGACAGAACATGACATCCCTCTGACGTCATTTGTGACTAACCTTTCATAAGAGCTCAGTGTCCTAAAATTGCATTTTTGCTTGGGTGTCAGAGGGGAAAATTGCTGACCAAAAAAAGGATGAGAGTGAAAAGTTGTCGGTCAGGTAAGGCCCAAAAAGAGTGGAAAAATGATCAAAAACATTAATCTATCTACAATTGTGACAGATGCAAAACAACCATTCACGCCATTACTCCTTCTCGGTGGAATTGGCAGTGCAAAATTGGGCTTGAAAACTGGAGGCGAGAGTGGAAAACGATTTTCATTTGGATGTCGTTTCCCACCCACATCTAAAAAATTTGGGACACTAAGAGCTCGGAAAAATGTGGTCAAAAGGTGTAAAAATGATGCTCGGAGGGGTCTTGAAAGTTTGGTGGCGACATTTGCTATACTTTAGGAGATATCGACTGAAAGGGAGAGATGGGGCCGTTTTGCGCACCCCTCCCCCCCTCAACGGGGCTTTCAGTTGCTGCTCTCACAGAACTCTTGATTATATTACCTACAACGTAGTGGAATTGCAAGTGGCAATATAAGCTTCCTGCCAGTGCCGGACCAGAGTTTAAACATGCAGGCTGAATTTTAACATTTAACTTTTGAATTTTTTAACCGTTGAGCTTTTTAGAAAATGTATGAACTGTTCAGCTTCTTTTTTGGTCCATCACAGCGGGCTTGTATGTCATTTGTCAACCAAAATCGAATAAAAAAACTTGTTATTTGGTCTGGCTACCTCGCCAACTTCTTAACTGGATCGTTTAGTAGCTTTTGATTGGGCACTGCCCACGTTGTTTGTCTAGCTTTTCATGTCATAGACA
The DNA here is from genome assembly GCF_019059575.1 of Amphibalanus amphitrite. NCBI lineage: Eukaryota > Metazoa > Arthropoda > Thecostraca > Balanomorpha > Balanidae > Amphibalanus > Amphibalanus amphitrite. Next base: position 41,190 of record NW_024883530.1, on the reverse strand, counting down.
CTGTCTATGACACGAGAAGAGGCTGCTGACATCGTTTGTCGCGGTTGGATAATACCAACCCACGTCCCAGTGGCTGCTCGATCGCACTTTCCCTGGCCCACCTCTCCCACCAGGCTAGAATTTGCCCGGCACAGCCGTCGCCTCAGTGCATCGGGCGGTGACCCGTTCAAAAGGGTTCACAATTCGTATGGTGCCGTGGCTCTCAAACCAATACAGAACAGTGAACGCAAAGGCTCACTTTCCATGTAAGGCGAACGGCTGATTCTGGCGCCGGGGCTTCATTCATGCTAAGGCGCCCAATCACAGCGCCGCATTTCAGTTAGTGTCGGGCGCAAAAGCTACTATGCTCCGCCTCCGCCCCTCCATCACGTGACCCTTCCCTCACGTGGCCTCAGTCACGTGGTGTTTCCACTTCTTGGCGCATGGCGGCGCTAGTCTCGCAGGGGCGGTGGTAGCCTGCTCCCCCGCCGTCCGGGGGTGATGGGTAGCAACTGCTGGTGACTACATACTCACTGTTCCGGTGCAGTTGACCGTCACCGTTCCTGGGCCAATCTCCCTCATGTTTGTCTGTCGCAAAAACAAAACCAGACACGTCTCAACACGTTGTGATGCGCTTGTCACAAGTTCACACATGCGATGCGTTTTCATATTGTGAAATGCCTTCTGAGCCAATATCGTTAGAGCGTGTGTCGGGATGATCTATAACCGTCGAAGCCCTTGGCTAAATTGAGCACACATTAGATAGATACCTTCGTCACTCGCATAAAAAATGTGACCCAAAACTGTGATGAGCACTGCCTCGGTTAAATCGCGGTGATGAAAACCACCCGCGCCATCGGCCACCTCGCCGGGTAGTCGCTCCCTCCTTATCGGGTAGTCCTTATTACCATATACCGGGTAGCCATTCCCACCCTACCGGGTAGTCGGTCCCATCACACCGGGTAGTCCTAAGACCTTAGTCCTTACCACCTTACCGGGTAGTCCTTGACGCCGACCAGGCTCGGTTTCGGGGTGAGGTTGATGCCGCCGCTGCTGTTCAGGGACACGGTAAAGTACTCGGATATGTCGAGCAGATCGGTCGTCTCCTCACCCGACAGGGAAACACCTGAAAATAGTGCACTGTATTCATATCGCGCACTGCTCGCGGACAGGGAAACACTCCTCACCAGACAGGGAAACACCTGAAAATAGTGCACTGTATTCATATCGCGCACTGCTCGCGGACAGGGAAACACTCCTCACCAGACAGGGAAACACCTGAAAATAGTGCACTGTATTCATATCGCGCACTGCTCGCGGACAGGGAAACACTCCTCACCCGACAGGGAAACACCTGAAAATAGTGCACTGTATTCATATCGTGCACTGCTCGCGGACAGGGAAACACTCCTCACCCGACAGGGAAACACCTGAAAATATGCACTGTATTCATATCGTGCACTGCTCGCGGACAGGGAAACACTCCTCACCAGACAGGGAAACACCTGAAAACAGCACTGTATTCATATCGCGCACTGCTCGCGGACAGGGAAACACTCCTCACCAGACAGGGAAACACCTGAAAATAGTGCACTGTATTCATATCGCGCACTGCTCGCGGACAGGGAAACACTCCTCACCCGACAGGGAAACACCTGAAAATAGTGCACTGTATTCATATCGCGCACTGCTCGCGGACAGGGAAACACTCCTCACCAGACAGGGAAACACCTGAAAATAGTGCACTGTATTCATATCGCGCACTGCTCGCGGACAGGGAAACACTCCTCACCAGACAGGGAAACACCTGAAAATAGTGCACTGTATTCATATCGCGCACTGCTCGCGGACAGGGAAACACTCCTCACCCGACAGGGAAACACCTGAAAACAGCACTGTATTCATATCGCGCACTGCTCGCGGACAGGGAAACACTCCTCACCCGACAGGGAAACACCTGAAAATAGTGCACTGTATTCATATCGCGCACTGCTCGCGGACAGGGAAACACTCCTCACCAGACAGGGAAACACCTGAAAATAGTGCACTGTATTCATATCGCGCACTGCTCGCGGACAGGGAAACACTCCTCACCAGACAGGGAAACACCTGAAAATAGTGCACTGTATTCATATCGCGCACTGCTCGCGGACAGGGAAACACTCCTCACCAGACAGGGAAACACCTGAAAATAGTGCACTGTATTCATATCGCGCACTGCTCGCGGACAGGGAAACACTCCTCACCAGACAGGGAAACACCTGAAAATAGTGCACTGTATTCATATCGCGCACTGCTCGCGGACAGGGAAACACTCCTCACCCGACAGGGAAACACCTGAAAACAGCACTGTATTCATATCGCGCACTGCTCGCGGACAGGGAAACACTCCTCACCCGACAGGGAAACACCTGAAAATAGTGCACTGTATTCATATCGCGCACTGCTCGCGGACAGGGAAACACTCCTCACCAGACAGGGAAACACCTGAAAATAGTGCACTGTATTCATATCGCGCACTGCTCGCGGACAGGGAAACACTCCTCACCAGACAGGGAAACACCTGAAAATAGTGCACTGTATTCATATCGCGCACTGCTCGCGGACAGGGAAACACTCCTCACCAGACAGGGAAACACCTGAAAATAGTGCACTGTATTCATATCGCGCACTGCTCGCGGTACTCGGACTGTGGAAACAGCCGTTTTCACGACGGTCTATCCAAAGAATGCACCTAATTCTCACCAAATCTGCACCTAGTCCCTTTGATAACAAATAGCTTTATATAATGAACCGCGCCCCAGTGGCGGTCTCCGCCAACTTCGGCCTAGTGTGCGTGTGTGGGGGGGGGGGGGCATATGTTACCACCCACCTCTAACACAAAAACTAAAAGGGCTAGAAAGACGCGGTAAAAAGCAGTCGATAGCTCTAGATGCGTACGTTTGAAAGCCTTTCGGTCATTTTCATCTTAGAGGCAATATTGGGGTCACCAGAGGTCATCAAAGGTCAAAATTTGCCAATTGACATTATATTTTTCAGAAAACATGCCGTTATCTCAGGAACTATGGTAGCTAGAAAAACGCACGAGGAAGCAATCGATAGCTCTTGCACTCTTCTTTTAACCCGCGCCCTGGTGGGGTCTGTTTATAACGCAACCTAGTGGGGGGGGGGCTATTTTTTGCACCCCCCCTCGTATCTCCGAAACTACTGGTCGGATCCGCAAAATTCAAACGGCGTTCGAAGGGCCTGTCAAAAATGTCGAAGGAAACCAAATTTCATTGACCTCGGGGTCACCGATGACGTCACAGGTCAGGTCAAAGATGAAATGTTTCACCGTTCACGGGTCTTCTAGGGAATGCGCTATAACACCGAGGAAAACGCATTTTCTCGAGAATCAGCGGTAGGGCGTCAGTTGCCTAGTAGATATGTTGCTATTAGAGGTCACTGACAATACCAGATCAGGTCACAGGTCAGGTCACCAAGGGTCACAGGTCAGGTCACATGAGCCCAACTTTACTAAGGTTGTGTGATCCATGTTTTATGGCCAATTTTTCATTTCCAACTCAATGGTGTTGGTTATAAGACTATCAGGTACGGCTTAGGTCACTTTCTGGTGAAGTTCAGGTCAAGGTCAGGTCAAGGTCAGGCCAAAAAAGGTCAAATTTTAATGTTGATAGTTTTGCATAAAATGGGTATCGATTCGATGAAGCTCGTCACGGGGAGTCTAATGGTGGTCTTTGTTCAGTGGCGTATTTAGGGGGGGGGGCATGGGGCCACGCCCCCCCCCTTTCCGCCCAGCCGCCCAGATGGCGCCCCAATTAGCGCCGACTAGGCTGATGCCGTTTTACAGAGGGAACATGAATTAAAGAGTGATGTAAAGGCAGGGATCGAACTCAATATCTCTTTGGGTGTGCCTGGACACACGAATGTTCTCCAGGACGCCCCCAACTAGGACCTGAGCCCCCAATAATGAAGGGCGCCCCTCCGGAAACCAGAATACTCCGAACCCCCAGGGTCGATGGCGCCCCTGAAGAGCCGCTGGCACCCAGCTGAACGGAACAGTCGCCCCTTTAAAGGTTGATGGCGCCCCTTTAGAGCACCCGGCGCCCCTCTGAAGTTCACAGCTGCCCCAATCGGCCCCATTCAAGATCGATGGCGCCCCCTGAAACCACTGGCGCCCCTCTAAGGCACCCGCATTCTTCTCAAGATCACAGTCGCCCTATCCGAGATCAATAGCGCCCTCAAGAGCCACTAGCGCCCCCTCCCCCCTTGAGGCTGAAGTTGTTCCGATTGAGACTAAAGTCGCCATTCAAGCCCAATGACGCCTCTCCAGAGCGTCCGGCGCGCTTCTGAAGATCACAGTCGTCCTCATCCGAGGTCGCTGGCGCCCCTCAAAAGTCACTGGCGTCCATCTAAACGGAGATTACAGCTGCCTCATCGATCGATGGCAACCCTCTGAAACCAATGGCACCCTTCTTAGAGTACCCGGCGCCCCTCTGACAATCACATTTGCCCCATCCGAGACAACGCCCCTTGACACTACAGTCGCCCCACCCAAGCTCAAAGCGCCCCTCCAGAGCGTGCGGCGCCCTGCTGAAGGCAACAGTGACCCCATCTATGCCCAATGTTGCATTCAACACAGTCTAAAGATCACAGTCGCCCCATCAATCAGAGATCGCTGGCGCCCCTCAAGAGCCACTGGCGCCCACCTGAACCGGGACTTCAGTCAGCCCATCATAGATCAATGGCGACCCTATGAAACCACTAGCGCCTCTTTGAAAATCCCAGTCGGACCATCCGAGATCAATGGCGCCCCGTCCCATTCAAGATCGATAGCGCCTCCCCCCTCTCTCCTGAAACCACTGACGCTAGGTAATTGTTTGACAATGGGGCTTTCTCATCGACACCAAGGGCCTTTTTTCAAAATGCAGCAGGCAGGCGGCGCCGAGCTGGGCTAGGATGTGCCAAGCGTTTTTTATAAGGCAGCCTCGTTGGTGCCACCCCTCGTTGCGATACCGCCCCTCAATTTGCGACGCCGCCCCTTCACCGTACAATGCCACTCCTCAATGCAAGTGGTACCCCTCAGGCGCAGTGCCGCCCATTATTGCGATGCCACCCCCACCTAGCAGTGCGGTACCGCCCCCAGCGTATGCGTTTTTTAATTGAACCTGCTGGGGGTGTTTGAACACCCACTTCTAACTCAGCTTGTGGGCCACGTCGAGACACGCAGTAGGCGGCGTTCGAAAGAGCGTCAAAAACTATTATAAAACTACTTAGGTCATTGTTAAGGTTAGGTCGAACTGGTCGAAGGTCAGGTCACCAGAGAAAACCAAAAATCAAATTTCACCGATCTTGGCATTTTTTCGACAACGCGGCGCATAAGTCAGGATTCAGAAAGAGATTGAGCTACAGCCCCGCAGCAAAGCGCATTCGATAGATCTTTCTTATTAATTATCTCAGATTTGACCTAAGGTAAACGTTTTAGCCTCAAAATATACGTTTTCGCGAAAGACGTTTATCTGTAATACCTTTTGACTCAGACCTGCACGAGATTAGTTTAAAGGTAGTGTGCCAGCTTTCTTGGACCGTATGGAGTTAATGGCCCAGATAAGGAGAACCGGATTTTTAGAACTTATCCATACCTTCAAAACTCATGGAAACGTCTTAAATTCTTCAAATTTTGAGTACCCCAGTGCGAAATTCGCCCCGACGGGTTGTCGGTCGTACCCCAACCACATTTCACACCACTATGAACAATAAATGCACACACTGAAATCGCTATTACCGATATGCTCATCCAATCAAGTTTCGATAAACCCGTTCATCATCATCTCCTGCGGTTTCGAACACGCCTGTTAGGTGGCTTCTGATGCTCGTCGAGGTCGGAATTTCCAAATACGCGTGGTGCGTCGGGCCGCGCGCTCTGACTTCGGCCAAGAAAAATGCGTCAGCTGATCATTGTCATTTCTGCCACTTGCGTGTGGTGAAATGGGGTCATAACTTATAAGACGGCTTTTTCATATCAATTATTTTACATAAAATCATATTTCAAACCATAAATAATGTTCGACAGCCAAATAAAAGAAACAACACCAATACGGGCTTACAGTTTAAGGCTCGACATTGTGTTGTCTACGATTAGACAGCTGATAACTCATTCCCGTACGTCGTATGGTCGTAACACTATAATGACCTTTGCTTATTGTCACAAGTGCGCCGCATTCGCGATTGTTGCCCGACGCCTGTTTGCAGGTGAGCCCACTACAGTTGTTATACATATCTAAAAACCGAAAAACTTTTAGGCGAAAAAGGCACTATTCCAGGCCCATTTTTGATTTTTTTTGCGATATTAGGTAAAAACAGAAGCTTCTTATCCTAGGAAAAATAAAATGGGAAATCTTTCAAAGGTGGCACACTACCTTTAAAGGTAGTGTGCCAGCTTTCCTGGACCGTATGGAGTTAATGGCCCAGATAAGGAGAACCGGATTTTTAGAACTTATCCATACCTTCAAAACTCATGGAAACGTCTTAAATTCTTCAAATTTTGAGTACCCCAGTGCGAAATTCGCCCCGACGGGTTGTCGGTCGTACCCCAACCACATTTCACACCACTATGAACAATAAATGCACACACTGAAATCGCTATTACCGATAGGCTCATCCAATCAAGTTTCGATAAACCCGTTCATCATCATCTCCTGCGGTTTCGAACACGCCTGTTAGCCCGGTTAGGTGGTGCGGTAGACCGCGCCCAAAGCCAGGGCCCCGGTAACGTGAGGTAGCCGAGTCGGGGCGGCGTGCGCTGACTCGGCTACCTCACGTTACCGGGGCCCTGGCTTTGGGCGCGGTGGTGGTGCGTCGGGCCGCGCACTCTGACTTCGGCCAAGAAAAAATGCGTCAGCTGATCATTGTCATTTCTGCCACTTTCATGTCGTGAGATGGGGTCATAACTTTAGAGACGGCTGTTTCATATCAATTATTTTACATAAAATAATATTTCAAACCATAAATTAATGTTCGACAGCCAAATTAAAGAAACAATACCAATACAGGCTTACAGTTTAAATTCGACATTGTATTGTCTACTATTAGACAGCTGATAACTCATTCCCCCACGTCGTAACTCTATAATGACCTTTGCTTATTGTCACATGTGCGCCGCATTCGTGATTGTTGCCGACGCCTGTTTGCAGGTCAGCCCACTCCAGTTGTTATTACGGAGCGAGCGAAGCGAGCGGAGTCTTTCCTTAGATTAACGGAAATGTCTGAGTATGAGCGGCCGGCCGGCCGTGGGGACGCTCTTCAAAAGCTAATATCTTAGGAACGGGACATCCGATTGACAAGCGGTCTTCTTTACTGAACGTCACTTGGACGTAAAAGTTCTGTGGTGTGATGGCCACCATGCGTTCTTGCCAACCACCGCACGTGGCGCGTGGTAAAGTTGGACATTTTTTAAGAACCCCCAAAATTGCAACCTCAATAACGGCACAACGGCTGGGCCGATTGAATTGAAACTTGGTACACAGTTAGGTCTCCATCAGATAATTCATCTGCATGTGTTAAGGTTGGGGTGCTGCTGCACGTGCGCACGTGCAGGGGTCGTTTCCAGATCTCGAGAACGGCTGGACCGATGGCGCTCAAATTTGGTACACGGTTAGGGACCAGTTAGTAGGGTGCCGTGCACAAGTCAGTTGGGACCCATTTTGCACGTGCGCACGTGCAGGGTGCCGCTTCCAGATCTCAAGAACGGCTGGGCCGATTGTGCTCAAATTTGGCACATCGCTAGAGACCGGTTAGTAGGGTGCCGTGCACAAGTCAGTTGGAGGTACCCCCTCGAAATTTCGCACGTGCAAGGCCCACCCTCTCGCTCGCTCCGTTAGTCGCCCCATAAGGCGTTATACTGGTACATATCGAAAAACCGATAAACTTTTAGGCGAAAAAAGCACTATTTTAGGCCCATTTTCGATTTTTTTTGGCGATATTAGGTAAAAACAGAAGCTTCTTATCCTAGGAAAAATAAAATGGGAAATCATTCAAAGGTGGCACAGTACCTTTAACCGGCATCGTGTTTCATTTTTCGAGACTAGTCAAATGAACTTGAATTTGACATTAAAGGGCATTTTGAGAATTTGACCGAAGGTGAAGGTCATCACCTAGCCGGGAAAGGTCATATTACATATTAGTCGATCCGTATTGTCGAGAAGGAAAATAATTATATAAGGCGTTTCATTGCTCTAACATTATCTCTATCAAAAGTTACCGTCCAAAACCTACTGGAGACCTTTCATGACCTGAGATGACCTCAGTAACATAAAGTGGTCACATCACGAGTGAAATTTTCTTCCCGATGAAATGTGTCATATGTACCTGTATCCCGATGTCTGAGGGTGTTTTCGTTCAGAAGGAGAGCATTTCAATTTTCTCCCATTAAACTGCGCCGTGCTGGGGGGGGTGCGTTTTTACGCCCTTCTCCTTAGGGTTTTCGCGAATATCTCAAAAAACGGCGTCGCCAAGCGCCATCGTTTTTGGTACACATGTTTATACATCTTTTCCACACAATTTGAGAAAATTTCAGACCCGGGTCGTTCAAGGTCAGATCACCAGTGTAGCTCAGGTGTAGCTCTATTGGTTCCCGATTTATCCGTTGGCAGTTCCCAAAATTGTTTAAATGGACTAAATTTGACCTTGGTCCATTTTACATGACAAATGCGATTATGTGGGTCAGACAGACTTTAGGGCCAGCTTAGGTCACGTTTTGGTCAAGGTCAGGTCAAGGTCAGGTCAAATTAGGTCAAATTTCAAAGTTGATATTTTTCCATAAAATGGGTATTGATTCGATGCAACTCGTTACGAGGAGTTCAATGGTGGTCTCCGTTTTGCGCTACAATGTCTAGAATTGCTTAAAATTGAGTTCAAACATTTGACGTCATCATTTTTTAACAGTTTTTTCGCTATAACTTGGCCAAAAAACGAGGTATCGATCTAAAATTTGGTATGTATATCGAAGAGCGCAGGGATTATCACATATATTCCGATTTTTTTCCAAATTCGAAAATTTTGGAAATGTTTTGAGTTTTTATAAAAAATGATTTTTTTTATTTTTGGGGGTCAAAATCCCAAAATTTCGAAAATCCGAGATAGCAGTTTTGTAGCGCCGTCTTTTCTCTATACAACCAAATAAAGAACTTTAACCCTCGCACGACCAGGCCATTTCTCATAACACGAACGACCAGGGGGGGGGGGGGTTGTTACGACCCCCCCTGGCGTTTCGAAACGGAAGGTCGTAGAGCTTAGCGGAAAAAACCAACGGATTGCTCTCAATGAGATCTCGCGATTGGTGGTATATTTTTTGGTCCTAGGTCAACATTTGACCTACTTTTGACCGGTCAAAGGTCAAATTTTCGGAAAAATAGACTTTTTCAACTTTCCGCGGCGATTGCGGCAAAACGGTGGGAGATATCGACTTGAAACCTTCACTATCGTTTTCCTTGATCAATTCTCTATCGTTTGGTATGTATTTCGTTTCCCTAGCTCTAAAAATGGCGCGCTGGGAGCGCCGGAAGTCGGCAAGGTCACAGTCGGCGGCAGAAATTCGAAAAATCAGAATTTAAATTTTTGAAATCTGAGGCCTGTTTCACTAACAAATAAAACTTGTATTTACAAAGAAAAAGCTGGAGTTTACAAGAAATAATTACCAACATTTGAGATTTGGATTTCACGAAACCTTTGAACATGAATTTTGAGATTAAAATTTGCAAACTTTTTTACAAGAAAAAGTTTGCTAGAAAACATGGGAATCGCAAACTTTCTGTTTCACGAAGACCAGAAACTTGAAAGAAAACATCGAAATTACAAACCTGAAATTCCAGTGGTCCTGACGTTCGGAATTTTGATACTTTTTGTGCAATAATGCAAAACAGTCATATATTTAGAACAACTATGCTTTGTTGAGTCGTTTCATGCTCAATTTTTACTTAGCACACACCCTAAGAAGCAAAATAATCGGTATTAAAATATCGTCATGTTTTGTCATTCGCGCGCCATAATTGCATTCAACAGTCTTCTGCTGTCAAATGTTTTGCGTGTTATTTTCTTTCAATAATAGGACAATGTGAACTATCATTTATATCTTTTTCCAACAGCATCATTATTTATAATTTAATTAGACAGCTTTTGACATGAATACTAGACAAAATTTGATAAAAAGAAGCAATATCTTTAGCATGCTATAGTTCTTGATTAAAAACATTTTTACTGTTTACAAGTTTATTTGCAAACATTTTCTTATCGGAGGTGCCACTGGCGATGAAGCTTAGTGAAATCGGTTTTTACGTAGTTGGTAAAAATACTTATGAATTGTAAACTACAAACACTTGTAAATACAAGTTTTTAGTGAAACAGGCCTCAGATTGTATTTTTGGTTTTGGAAGGTCCATTTGCTCCTTATAGAAGCTAATATTGCTGCATATTCCCATTGAGGTAACAAGAATTAGCAAAATAGTGGTTCGGGCGCTTTTCAAAAATAGTACCGGACGCTGTTCCTCTTATGACGTGACGTCATAACTCCGTGACCTGACCTGACCCGGTCAATTTTCTTGCACCACACGATAGCCAATGCTTGCCCCAACATGCATGGGAAGTTTCATCATGATCCATCAAACAATGTGGGTATCATCGGCAGAAAACCTAGGGATTCGGCGCACACGTTTGGTAACTGTCGGCCGGAGGCTGTACCTCTTATGACGTCATAACTCCGTGACCTGACATGACCCGATCAATTTTTTTCGGCAAAAGATGCGCAAAGGCTGCCCCAGAGGGTATTGGAAATATCAGCCCGCTACGACAAGCCGTTTAGCGTGCACTTCGAAAAAACCTCAGGGGGGGGTTGATACAACCCCCCCCCCAGGCGTTCTAGGGTTAAAATTGCTTGTTATCTGTAGAATTGGTGAGCGTTTCAAGATGTCATGTTTTTTGCTCATTTTTACTCGAACATGACCTCAGTTTGACCTCGAAAGCTCAAGGTCAAAGGTTGACCTCAGGTCACGTGACCTCGAGGTCATCATGTATATCATTCGATGCGTCTTGACGAGCTGAATACAATGAGACCATCCGCGCGGCTGTAACTTGTTCCTGTACGGAGTTATTGGCAAAAAACCGCTGGTGACCTTTGATGACGCCACATGACCTTACAGCTGCCCAACAGCAAAACAGACCTCAAGGTAGTGAAGGTTGATCGTATATGAAGTCATGTATGGTATATGGGGCCATTCCGACCCGTTTTAGTGGTAAAAACAGGGAGTTGATTTTTCCCCCATTGACTTATAATGGGGTGGTCGAGAAATTGACCTGACCTTAGGTCACCGATATCAAAATTCCGAGACAAAAAAGTTGTACCTACTAATGACCCAATAACATCCTGCGACTTTCATAGGCCTCCGACATCTAAGTACTGTAGCTCTGGCACGGTGACAAAGTTGCAAAAAAGGGACTTGAGGTTGGGTTATTCAAAGTAACCTGGTGACCTGACCTTAAAAGTTAGGAGGTTCAAACTTGCACACCATGTGAAAAATTGATGAGAGAATAGTGGTAGGTACACAATTTTGCGGCGCTACGCGCCGCGGTTTTCTCACTATTTGCAAAAAACCTCAGTACTGACTGGTATACTGACTGACTGGTATACTGACTGACTGGTACTGACTGACTGGTACTGACTGACTGACTGGTACTGACTGACTGGTACTGACTGACTGACTGGTACTGACTGACTGGTACTGACTGGTACTGACTGACTGGTACTGACTGGTACTGACTGGTACTGACTGACTGACTGACTGGTACTGACCGGTACTGACTGACTGACTGGTACTGACTGACTGGTACTGACTGACTGGTACTGACTGACTGGTACTGACTGACTGGTACTGACTGACTGGTACTGACTGACTGGTACTGACTGGTACTGACTGACTGGTACTGACTGGTACTGGTACTGACTGACTGGTACTGACTGACTGGTACTGACTGGTACTGACTGGTACTGACTGACTGGTACTGACTGGTACTGGTACTGACTGACTGATACTGACTGACTGGTTCTGACTGACTGGTACTGACTGACTGGTAGGTACTGACTGACTGGTAGTCTGGTACTGACTGACTGGTACTGACTGGTACTGACTGGTACTGACTGGTACTGACTGACTGGTACTGACTGGTACTGGTACTGACTGACTGATACTGACTGACTGGTACTGACTGACTGGTACTGACTGGTACTGACTGACTGGTACTGACTGACTGGTACTGACTGACTGGTACTGACTGACTGGTACTGACGGGTACTGACTGACTGGTACTGACTGGTACTGACTGACTGGTACTGACGGGTACTGACTGGTACTGACTGGTACTGACTGACTGGTACTGACTGGTACTGACTGACTGGTACTGACTGGTACTGGTACTGACTGACTGGTACTGACTGACTGGTACTGACTGGTACTGACTGGTACTGACTGACTGGTACTGACTGGTACTGGTACTGACTGACTGATACTGACTGACTGGTTCTGACTGACTGGTACTGACTGACTGGTAGGTACTGACTGACTGGTAGTCTGGTACTGACTGACTGGTACTGACTGGTACTGACTGGTACTGACTGGTACTGACTGACTGGTACTGACTGGTACTGGTACTGACTGACTGGTACTGACTGACTGGTACTGACTGACTGGTACTGACTGACTGGTACTGACGGGTACTGACTGACTGGTACTGACTGGCTGGTACTGACTGACTGGTACTGACTGGTACTGACTGGTACTGACTGGTACTGACTGACTGGTACTGACTGACTGGTACTGACGGGTACTGACTGGTACTGACTGGTACTGACTGACTGGTACTGACGGGTACTGACGGGTACTGACTGGTACTGACTGGTGGCGGACGACGCTGAGCCGATGTTATGCGAGTCGTTGGTGTTTTCGAAGAGGTTGTTCCACCGTCCATCCCAGTCGTCCACGCACGCCGACGCCGCTGAAAAACACGAGCGGCGACTCAGAGACTCACCACATGTGCTGAGAGACGCCGGGGAGTCAGAGTCAGGCAGTCGGGAGTCAGAGTCAGAGTCACATATCGCCGCTGGAAAACACGAGCGGCGACTCAGAGACACACCACATGTGCTGAGAGACGCCGGGGAGTCAGAGTCAGGCAGTCGGGAGTCAGAGTCACACAGACGGGGAGTCAGGTCAGAGTCACATATCGCCGATGGAAAACACGAGCGGTGACTCAGAGACACACCACATGTGCTGAGAGACGCCGGGGAGTCAGAGTCAGGCAGTCGGGAGTCAGAGTCACACAGACGGCGAGTCAGGTCAGAGTCACATATCGCCGCTGGAAAACACGAGCGGTGACTCAGAGACACACCACATGTGCTGAGAGACGCCGGGGAGTCAGAGTCAGGCAGTCGGGAGTCAGAGTCAGGCAGTCGGGAGTCAGGTCAGAGTCACATATTAATTCGTATACTCGTATGATGTAAGATAAAAACACCAAAACCACCCAACGTTTCTCATGGATAACGTTTCTCATGGATTCTCATGGATATATGAGATATATAATATATATATATATATATATATATATATATATATATATATATATATATATATATATATATATATATATATATATATATATATATATATATATATATATATATATGTATAAAATGGGCTAACACTACGAGATATTTCACGGATCGTCTGGTCTGCAGCGTACCTACTTTATTGTTGGCTAGTACACAAATATTACACTGCAGTTATCGGGTTTCTCTGAAGTGTGGGGTCTGCTGTGTTGGTCCATAGGCAGTAAAAAACAAAATATCGTCTGGAAACTCTCCTATAGAGACCGCATTTTCAAACAAAAGGTTCCAGAACTGTTTTATTATTTGTTGACACATGGGAGCGCCGCGTGGCACCGACTCGTACACATCATTCCAGCCTTACGGCACTTGCACCTCTTGGTGTTGCACTGTTTGGCGCTGGCCTGGTATGCACACTGCTTCATCCCTTGCCCTCCAGGTCAGAGGTCGTCAAAACTTTTAATTAAATATTCTTCAAAATTATTTCTTCGGTGCGTTTTTGAAATCGCACAGCAATATAAGTGACACCATCGTGTTCCTCAGCTCAAACGGCATCTGACAGGCATCTTTTTCTTGAAAATTTCATTTTCAAAATTTGACCTTTTCTGACCTGAAAGTGACCTGACCTCCGGTAAACTCAGCTGAAAATGACCTCAAATGGCACAGACGACATGTTTCCCCCGAAATCTATTAGTAAAATTGGCCACAAAACATGAGTCACGTGACAGATAAATAATATACAATTTTCGTGACCTAGGATGACCTGGCCTTGACCTGAAAAAAAATCGAAATAAAAGTTATGTACCATCATAGTATCTAAGGCATAAATCAAGGAAAGCGTAAACCAAAAATGAGCCTGATGGGACTTGTCAGCCGGCGGTTAGAGCCTAAATTGTGAGCGAGCAATCATGCTGATAATTTTTACTTTGACCTGACCTGTGACGTCAGTGGTGACTTCGAGGTCAATGAAAATAGGTTTCCTGTGGCAGTTTTTCTAGGGCTATCAGACACCGTTTGAATTTTAACGATCAGCCCAGCAGTTTCGGAGAAAGGAGGGTGGGGGCTCCCCCTCCTTTCTCCGGACTGGGGGGGGGGGGGCAGTTTCGGAGTGGGAGGCTCTACAGAGCCCCCCCCCCCCCCAGTCACTCGCGTTATGGAAAATACCCCAGATTGGTAAGATTGGGCCCAGGACCGTCAGCGGGGCGTGGGTTGTTGATGCAAAGTTGAGTGGTAGTTATTGAGCGGTACCGTTTCAGCCGTCGTAAAAAGCGTCACCGTCACCCCGCCGAGTCCGCGGCTGCATGGGTTGGTGGATATGTACCTGTGTCTGATCGGCCGCCGACCAGCGCCAACAGCGCCAGCAGAAGACGAGCCGTCCCCAGTGACGTCATCTCCCTCCCGGCGAGCCGTCCCCAGTGACGTCACGGGTCGGTGAATTCAGAGCTCCGGAGACGCCCTGGTGGTGATCTGGTGTTCAGATTCGCTGCACTGCTGCGCTGCCGCTGGTTTCGACGGGCCTCCGGACTGGTGACCTGTCGCACCAACTGCTCCTAGTTAACACTGATCGCCCTCACTGTGGTGTGCCTAATTGGTGCTGGTGATTCTTCTGGTGCACGAGCAGCCCCCGCTGACTCGAAAAGACCACCTTCAGTTTCTCAGCCCTAACATTCAAAACAGGAGAAAATCGGTACGGGCTGTTTCACAAGTCGGCAGCCTCACGGCGCCTGGACTGCCAGCCGGCCGGTCACCGAGTTCAATGTCAGCAGCTCTATCACACGCAGAAACCCGCCACTCTAAACTGTCAGGATTTCCAGCGCTGCCCCCTTCGGCACGCGACAAGGAGCCCGCGCACACCGCCGCTGAGGGGAGACTGTGGCCGGGACGGCGCTACTGAGGGGAGACTGTGGCCGGGACGGCGCCGCTGATAAGATACTCCGCTGACGAACGGATTCAGAGCGTCTATCAGAGAGGGCTGCGAGGGTGCTATCGCCGCTGATATCAGCGGGACGCTATCAGCGGCCACCGCGCCGGCAATCGCAGCACCATACGGCCGCGGTCGCAGCATCACACGGCCGCGGCACCCTTCCCGGCCCGGCGACGGAGCTAGCTCTCAGTTCAGACAGAGTGGTTTAGCCGTCTGTCGGCAGTGGCCCGGCGACGATAGTTCAGAGTTGAGAGTGGTATAGCTAACGCTATCTATCGGACAGTAGCACTCTTCCCGGGCCGGCGATGTTCAGGGCTCCCTGTTCAGAGCCGTGTTGCTATCGACCTCCCCCCCCCCCCACTGACCGTAGTGATAGTCACCAGGGCGGTGTTCACGGCAGAGCGCTGCGCGCGTCGGTGCGTTGGGTTTACATGGCAATATCAACAAACTCCACTCTGACGCTACGCTATGACGTCAACGTAAAACGCTAGCACCCCGGCGCCAGCACCATCAGCACGCTAGCAGCATTCGCACTCAAACCTCTGTTCTCTCTGTGCTTGGTTCCCAAGGACCTCTGTTCCAAACGCGATTCATCATAAGCTAACGGATCGCACGCAACGTCATTCGAGTGACATCAGGGGTGTGCCTCAGTTCCCAGCGCGCTGCAGCGCGCGCGCAGCGTCGGGCGGTGAAACAGGGCCCAGGTGATCAGCTGGTCACTGATGTGCAGGATGGCAGCCGAAGCAACTGTTTGGACTGTTATTTGCACAGTTGGAGTGGGGTCAGGCCCCCGTGGATGGGTTAGTAATTTCCACAGTTGGAGTGGAGGCTGGAGCCAGATCTCCTGGGGATGGGGTGAAAATTTATACATTAAAAGTGTGACTAAATACCTGCTACCTAGGATAATTTAGGGCCTTATTATTTTGACAGGCACGAGACTATATGGCCATATTTCCTGTGATTAGGACAGCAAAACCCATTAACCCTCGCCCGCACATGGGGGTGGTTGCCATCCCCCCCCCCCCCCACAGGTACCTAGTCTTTCTGCTCTGCACTCAACATTTTTAGAGCTAGAAGGCTGATTTTTCGTATAGCTGCTCCTCTATCCTTTCTTGATGTCCACTAAAAATTTCAAGTTTCTGTGGTTTTGGTTTCGGAGATATGGCCTTGTTTTTCAGGTCATGTCATGACCCAAATGGCCAATTCTCAACATTTTGCTTTGGCTATGGGCCTTGTGAGCTTTTGACACCTTGATTTCGGCCTTTTTTGCCAGTCTTACCTCCCACCTATCTTGGAACATGTTGTTCGGAGATGTACAGAGGTCAAGGTCAGGGTCAAGGTCAACCTAGGTCATCTAAGATGATTGCGTTTTAGGCAAGCGGAATTTACTTTTCGTGATTTTTTTTTTTACTGCATTTTTGGTAAAAGCTTCTCAGATCATGATTTCATGTAATATGGACACATAAACAATCGGTGCACACATCAGTATACACACAGACACACACAGACATACAAACACATATAATTGACCTTGACCTAACTTGACCTGAAATGACCTCAGCAGCAAAAACCTGGTTGGGTAGTGTGACTAAGAGGTTCTAGCTGGCTTGGCACCAGAAAACGGCATCGTCATCGGTATATGAAAAGCATCGCACTTGATATCCAACGGTGACCAAAAGCAGCAACATTTTTTAGTTTGACCTGACCTGGAAGGTCAATGACTGACCTGAGAAGGTAAAACTGGGTATCATTGGATTCGTCTCTTCCCAAAGAATCTTTTTGGTCTTTACCGCTAAGCTCTATCTCCAACAGGAACAAAATGGCGCGGGGGTGGCAACCCCCCCCCCATGTGCGTTCTAGGATGGGAAAATGGCATATGCGGGCGAGGGTTAACCCGCGCGTGGCTGGGGGGTAAATTTTACCCACCCTCGCGAATTTTTGCAATTACTAAAAAACGGTGGCGCCCAGCGCCGCCAAACTTTCAGTACCTTTTTTTACATCAATTTGACACGTACCCTGAAAATTTGAGCGAGATCCGTTGGGAAATTTTTGAGAAATTGACGTTTTAGCGACGTCATGTTCACCATTTTCGCCTCAAAAACGGCAAAATTTCAAACGCCGATAACATCTTCAATTTTAAAGGAATCAAGACGTAATAAAAAGGCTATACGTAATTCTACTTTGTCTATCAAATGGCTATCTCAGTTTTTTGAAAATGTTGGATTTTGGCCATTTTTTTCTTCAAAAAACTGACTTTTTTGGGAAAACAATTATAAAATCCAAAATTTTGAGTGTTTCGAAAAAAAAAAACGGAATATATGTCAGAGATGTGGTTTATGTGCACCTACATACCAATTTTTAGAAGAATCGGTTCAAAAATGTGGGAGTTATTAAAAATTTCATAACGTCTTGACACGCAAAAATTTTGAAACAAATGAATTTGTTGAAAGTTGTAGACCTCGTACGGAAACAAAAATAGCACTATTCGATTCGCCGTGTAAAAATGCACCAGATAGACACCTTTTTAGGCCTTAAAAACCAACTTAAAAAATTGACCTCACTTGACCTGACCTTGACCTGACCTCGACCTGAAATTCATCCAGAGGTGGTCCATATCACTTATTGCTTATGGAGTGTGCCGATTGAATTCTATGAATATGATCTCAGGCAGCTTTTGCCAAATTGTCAGGGAACTCAGATTTGTTTTTCAACAGAAAAACACAAGTCTAAAGAATAGTGTTTTAACTATTGACAACAAACCTTCGGTTAAAATGACCCATAAAACATGTGTCCCACATGCCCTTTTCTATATTTTGTTTTTGGTGAACTGACCTGACCTGACCTGACCTTGACCTTGACCTTTGAATGACATTGTATGCAACGAATATTGTCTTGGTAGCCTAAGAACACGTTTTGGGCAATCAGTCTCAGTCCATTCTTCGGCAACTACGGTGCAAGGCCGATACTGTAGAAACTTGCATTTTGTAGGTACCCTTGACCTGACCTTGACCTGACCTCTGTCCTACTTAACCCATTAACGCCCAGCGGTACCAAAAGGTACCAACGCACATTTTGGTTTGCTGCGTTGAGACCACACGTTCTTTCGCCGGATAGATTTTGTCATCGGATAATGACCTCCTTTCCGGATATGCTGTTGGGTATAAATAACGTGCTGATACGAAGAGCTTCGTGTGAGGTGCAGAAAAGCTCGGAGTGTTTCGAGGCGCCGCAGTCATGGGCTGACGTTGGGAGATAAAAACGTTTGTGGTTGCTTGTCTGTAAATATTTTTTTAACCAAAGTGTGTTTACAATAAAGATGAAGAACTCGCAGCTGCAGTTAAGCAGAAAATCAGATGTTTCGTCATGAATCCTGGCGTTCCTAGGGGCAGAATTTTTGTTGGTACCTTTTGGTACCACTGGGCGGTAGGCTAAGCGTTTTTTTCGCAATTACATGCGTGTGTGGTCTTTGCAGAGGGGAAACAACGCTCAACGGAGTGATGCGGACAAATTGTTATTTGGGGCGCCATCCCTCAAGGGGACGCCATCGCCCGAGGGAATTGGGTGCGTAAGAGGGGCGCCTTTGAGGCCATAAGGGCGCCTATATGCGAAAGAAGGGCACCTATGAAGTTTTTAGGGGCGCCTCAATGCAAATGCGGATGCCCATAAGGGCACCTGCATGCGAAAGAGGGGCACCTGTGAAGCCTATAGGAATGCCTCTGAGGCCCATGACGCCCATAGTAGAGGCGCCCACATGCAAAAGGGGCGCCCTTGAACGCCATAATGGAGCTTCCATACGAAAGATCGGTCCCTGCATCCCAAAGATGGCCACGCCTCTGAGGCCTATGGAAAGAGGAAGGAGCGCCTGTGAAGCCCATAGGCGCCTGTGGGCGCCTCACTGGGAACGAGGGGCGCCTGTAAGGTCTACAGAGTCGCTTTTGATGCCCATAGGGGCGCCTACATGCGAAAGAGGGGCGCCTATGAAAGTTATGGGGCGTCTTCATGCGAAAAAGGGGTGCCTATGTAGGTTGAAGGTCGTTTGTGTAACGTTTCTCAGGGGTGATGCGCCCTTTGCGGCAAGAGGTCGGAGAGGGGAGCGCCTTCGTCGCCACCAAAGAAGCTGGAACATTCATTGCTGATTGGTCATTCACTGCTAACGTGACGCATGGATGTTGGATAGGATGCTTTGCCCTATAATCGCTGGTATTATTGCGGGTACCCCTGTGGAGCAACCATGTGGTTAAGGCCCCAAATGAATTTTGCTTGGGGGAGGGGAAGGGGCACGGTTTTGAGATCGTCCTGTTGTTTAGGAAGGCTGTTGCTGTTGTTCAGGAAGAAATGGGTAACGGCGTCATATCCCAGTGCAGTTTGTGCGGTAATACACCTACGGAGGAAATATTGATGCGGATGGTATTGACAGACGAGTTCCTGCAGACCTGCTGCTTGGTCAGTGGTACGTACACCTGAGAATGGGATGCATACCTACACCGCGACGGATTCGGACACTGGATTAGAGCTGGCCCTACCACGAAGGCAAAGCGTCTGCAAAGTACGTGGTTGGCACTAAAGTCATCTGTGGCAAGTGGCGAGTGGCGCTCTGCTCGGAGACGTACTTACATGGAGAGAAGCATCACGGCTAAAAGTAAGACCTATATTGACCAGGGTATGCGTGTTGACTGCTGCAGCGTGTGCCTCGGCGCAAGCAGCACTGCACGATCCGGTTGAAGTCCATTTTGGAGATCTGTCTCGTTTGGTTGCTGAATTAGATTTGGAAGGGTCTTGCTGTGCATGAACCGTAACCACAAACTCTGCTGGCTCTTGATCTATGGGTTTCAAGTTTGTTTTCATAGTTTTGAAAGATATTATAGAGTAGTTGCTGGTTCAGAACATTCAGAAAACTGTTAGTTTTGTCATTTGTATAGAAATATTTGTGCATTTTAGGAAAATAAACGACCCTGCAAGCCTTGAAACCTGGGCTGCGGAGTCGGAGTCGGAGTCAGTCGGAGTCGATATCTCTAGCCGAGGTCGGAGTCAAAGTCGGAGTCGATTGTGGAAGCCGGAGCCGGAGTTCGAGTCACCGAAAATCCCGCGACTCCGCGCAAATGCCAGGGCTGCGAACATGGAGTCGGGGTTAGAGTCGGTCAGAGTCGACACTCGACAGCCATACCTGGAGTCGGAGTCGGAGTCGGAGGTGATAAGTGAAAGTCGGAATTGGAGTCAGAGTCAGAGTCACCGAAAATCCATCGACTCCGCATCCTTGCTTGAAACAGTACAGTTCACTAGACCGACCCACCACCATGAATAATAGCATCGATCTTTATGGCAGTTAGGCATAGCATGTCAGTAATGACGTCATAATCTGACAACTTGGAAAACATCAGAGGCGAGTGTTTGCCATAATGATGCCGATGAGTATGTCGTCTAATATTCTAATTTTCACGAATGAGTTGCAAAGTCTTCTTGGCAAACATATCTTGTATGCTGCTAAAATGCATGTTTTTGCGAAAAAATGATGTCACCAACGCCCAGTGGTACCAAAAGGTACCACATCAAAAAAGGATATTTCTAGATTTCGCACATTTACCAAACTCACATGGTACTCTTAGGGGTCCATTTACTCCAATTCAGCAAATGGGCACCCGTGTGCGTTCGCTGGGGAATTACGGGCGTTAATGGGTTAAGCAAAAAAATTTGGGCTCTTAAGATCCGCCTTGTTGAGAGCTTTCGATTGCCGTTTTCCCCGTCTTTCTACGACCATCGGTTCGGAAGTTAGACAGGGGGCAGAATCTGCCCCCCCCCCCCCCCAGCAGGGCGCGTATGGCTGAATAGCCCAGCGGGGCGCGGGTTAAAGACCTGTCGTTTGGTACCACTTTTGTTTACGAAACTTTTGTTAACACTTTTGTTATTTCAACGGAGCTGGACGAGGAGGGAGGGTTGCAAAAACGCCCCCTCCCGGGCTGTGGTGTTTGGGATGAGTGAGTAGTAAAGGAATCTTGGATGGGATTCCTTCCCTGGCCCGGCCAGGTTAATCGCAAACCATAGGTAGACAAGCAGTGCGGAAAGTGCTGCTGCCTGGTGGTAAGAGCTCGAACTAAGAGTTTACCGAGCTGCCCACCTGGGCTCGCTACTTCTCGGGCACGGTGCGACTAATGTCTTCATGGGATGCCTCAGCGAATGACCCGTCCAACGTATATTTTCCACTGCCTGTCCGGACCTTAGATATGTAGGCATAATGTTGATATGAATGCTGAATTTTCTATTTATATGAATTAATGCTTGTTGCAAAAGCGCTCAATAGCAATCCGATTTCTGCCTCGCCAAGCCGTCCCTCACAACCCCTATTCGGTCGTAGCAAGCCAAATTGTGACAGTTTGGTAAGATCGAATAAGATATGACGATACGATACGATTGCTAGCGAAAATATGTCGAACCTCGGAAATTTTTATGTCCTGGTAGGCGTACAGTGAACTGCTGGACGAGATAACCCGCGCCCCGCTGGGCTATTTAGCCACACGCGCCCTGCTGGGGGGGGGGGGGCAAGATTCCTCCCCCTGTCTAACTTCCGAACCGATGGTCATAGAAAGACGGGGAAAACGGCAATCGAGAGCTCTCAACGAGGCGGATCAGAGGTCAGGTCAAGGTCAGGTCAAGGGTACAAAATGCAAGTTTCTAAAGTATCGGCCTTGCACCGTAGTTGCCAAAGAAAGTACTGAGACTGATTGCCCAAAACGTGTTAATAGCAGACTTGTGCCAAGATCCCAAAAAGATCCGAGATCCAGGATCTGCAAGATTCAAGATCCGGGATCTTGAGGGTTTTTGGATCCAGCACTTTAGGTTTTGCCGAGGGATCCTGGGGATCTTGGATCCTGGTTTTTAACAGGAATATCTTACACATCAGTCTACCATGATTAAATACCTACCAAACCCACCTATTGCTAGCAAATTAAAATCTCCTGAGGTCTGAGGATGAATATCTAGCCAGGAAACCAATGTGCAAAACATTAGCATGTTCAACTGTTCAACTCACTTTATACTGAAAGGATACTCTACTAACTAAGGTGCTTGAGGTTTCAAAGTAGGTATATATCAGCATAAACACAACCTAGACTTTGTGGGCCTTACTATTAACTGGATTATTTGCCAGCTGGCGTCGCATGGTGGCGCTAGCAGAGCTTGTTATATATCAATGCTAGATATAAGTTTGGTCGGTATCAGTTTGGCATTGGTTTTGAAAATTTCTTAAATTTACATCACAAATATGTACAGGAAAAAATTTCTGAAATTTTCATGACTAGCAAGCACATGTCCATTTAGTGCTTCTCTAGGGCTAGAACTGAGTCAGTTGCAGTCTGCAGTTGCAAATAACAGATAAATCATCCTAAAATTATGATTGTGCGTTGGATCTTGGGGATCTTGGATCCTACAACTTTGATATTGTGTGGGATCTTGGGAATCTTGGATCCTGGTAGTCTGATCTTGCGTGGGATCTTGTGGATCTTGGACCTTGAAAATTTGACTTTGTGTGGGATCCTGGGGATCTTGGATCTTGCAATTTGATTTTGTGTGGGATCTTGGGGATCTTGGATCCTGAAATTTGGAAATTGTGTGGGATCTTGCGGATCTTGGATCTTGATTTTTGGTCGAGGCACAAGTCTGGTTATTAGGCTACGATGACAATAATCGTTGCATACAATGTCATGCAAAGGTCAAGATCAACGTCAGTTCAGGTCACCAAAAACGATATATAGAAAAGGGCATGTGCGACGCATGTTTTATGGGTCATTTTATTCATAGAATTCCATAGGCACAATCAATAAGTGATATGGACACCATCTGGATGAATCTCAGGGCGAGGCTGCCAGTTCAAGGTCAGGTCAAGTGAGGTCATATTTTGAAGTTGGTTGTTAAAGGAAAAGGGCCACCTTTAACATGGGGATTGAAACTGAGATAGCCATCTTGTAGCCCGTGTCCGAAAACCTATCTGTCTACCTCCTTACGGCCGATTTCGGCCTCCATTCGTAGTTATCGGCAATTTTAAAAGAAAATACGCCAGGAATGCGTTCTTATCCCAGGAATGCGTTCTTATCCGACAATACAGCCACCCGCGGCGAGGCTTTGGTTTTTTACCAATCAGCTCCAACCAGCTCAGCTTTAACCAATCAGCTTATCTGACACAATCCGACGAGTCTGTCTTCTGAACGCTGATTGGCTTGAGTGTGACGTCATCGCTATGCCATCATACAGTAGGTGCCGTAGAGAGTATCAACATAGTACCAATATGTTAAATAGTTTTAAATACTTTTTCGCGAATTGTGCACTTCTGGCACCAGTTTTAAAAAGAAAATGAAAAATAATAATGTCAAAATGAAAAACAACGATATCTTCATATTTCACGAAGGTGGCCCTTTTCCTTTAAGACATTAAAAGGCGTCTACCTGATAGTTTTCACGGCGAATGAACTGGTGCTATTTTGTTTCCGAACGAATTCTAGAACTTCAAAAAAAAAATCAAAAATTTTGTGTGTCGTGACGTCATAAAAGTTTGAATAAATCCCACATTTTTGAACCGATTTATCTAAAAATTGGTATGTAGGTGCACATTAGAGATGTCAATCGGATACCAACTTTTTGGTATACCGATACCAAACCGATACCAACTTGGTATTTGGTATTTCAAGGCTAATGCATTTGGTATTTTGTTGGTATTGTGAATCGTCGCTAATGTAAAAGAGGTTGTGAATTTGTTAAAAAGTTGGTATTTCCCTCAGTTTCTGAAGTTGGTTTGGTTTTGGTATTTTCCTATGGTTATATTTGGTATTTGGTTTGGTATCGGTATCTCGATTTTCTGTAACTGACATCACTAGTGCACATAGACCACTCCTCTGACATATATTCCGTTTTCTTCGATACACTTAACCCGCGACCTGGTGGGGGGGCTATTTTTTGCCCCCCCCCCCTCCAGACTTTTCGATATATCTCCAGAACCACTGCGCCGATCGTCACCAAACTTTCAGTACCCTCCCGGACATCAATTTTACACATTGTGACCAAAAATTTTTCCAAAGGCTATGATAGGTTGGCCGGGAATGACGTCAGAGTGACGTCATGTTCTGCCGTTTTCGACCCAAAAAAGGGTTTCGCGGGAAGAGCTGTCAGGCCTATAGCTTTGCAAATACAGAAAAATGAATAAGACATAAAAGCTGTAGAATGGACAGGGCTACAAAACTGTTATCTTGGATTTTTGAAATTTTTGGATTTTGACCCCCAAAAATCAAAAAATAGATTTTTTGAATATAATAGCCAAAAAATCCAAAAAATTTTTTGAATTTCGAAAAAAACCGGAATATATGTGATAGTCCTTACCGCCTTCTATCTACATACCAAATTTGAGATCGATACCTCTTTTTTTGGCCAAGTTATAGCGAAAAAACTGTTCAAAATTGATGACGTCAAATTTTCAAACTCAATTTTCAGCAATTCTAGACCTCGTAGCGCAAAACAAAGACCACCATTAGACTCCCCGTGACGAGCTGCATCGAATCAATACCCATTTTATGCAAACATATCAACTTTGAAATTTGACCTTTTTTGACCTGACCTTGACCTGACCTCCACCAGAAAGTGACCTAAACCGTACCTGATGGTCTTATAACCAACACCATTGAGTTGGAAATGAAAAACTGGCCATAAAACATGCATCGCATAACCTTAGTAAAGTTGGGTTCATGTGGTGACCCTTGGTGACCTTTGGTGACCTGACCTGTGACCTGACCTGGTATGACCAGTGACCTCTAACAGCAACATATCTACTAGGCAACTGACGCCCTATCGCTGATTCCCGACAAAATGCGTTTTCCTCGGTGTTATAGCGCATTCCCTAGAAGAACCGTGAACGGTGAAACATTTCATCTTTGACCTGACCTGTGACGTCATCGGTGACCCCGAGGTCAATAAAATTTGGTTTCCCTCAACAAATTTGACAGGCCTTTCTAACGCCGTTTGAATTTTTCGGATCCGTCCAGTAGTTTCGGAGATACGAGGGGGGGGGGGCAAAAAATAGCCCCCCCCACCAGGTCGCGTTATAAACAGACCCTACCAGGGCGCGGGTTAAAATTTTGAATCTTGTAATGATGTTTCCAAAAAAGTCAGTTTAAAAAAAATGGGCGAAAATCCAAAATTTTCAAAAAATGATATGGCTATATGATAGACAAAGTAGAATCACGTATAACCTTTTTTGTTACGTCTTGATTCCCATAAAAATGCAGATGTTAGCGGCGTTTGAAATTTTGCCGTTTTTCAGGCGAAAATGGCTGACATGACGTCACTTAGTCATTTTCTCAACAACAAAATCCGACGGACTTCGCTCAAATTTTCAGGGAACGTGTCAAATTGATGTATGATAAGGTACTGAAAGTTTGACGTCGCTGGCGTAACGCGTTTAGAAGTTACTGACGAAAACCGGGAGGGGGAGATTTTGCCCCCCCCCCCCAGCGGGGCGCGGATTAACCCTCGCCCGTAAACGGTGTTTTGCCACCTTCGCCCATGCATGGGGGGGGGGGTTGGTGCGACCCCCCCTGGCGTTTGAAAACGGAGCGTCGTAGAGCTTAGCGGAAAAGACCAACGGATTGCTCTCAACGAGACCTCGCGATTGGTGGTATATTTTTTGGTCCTAGGTCAACATTAGACCTACTTATGACCGGTCAAAGGTCAAATTTTCGGGAAAATCTAACTTTTTTTAGATTTCCGCGCCGATTGCGGCAAAACGGTAAGAGATATCGACTTGAAACCTTCACTATCGTGATCCTTGATCAATTCTCTATCGTTTGGTGTGTATTTCGATGTCATAACTCTAAACATGATGCGTTGGGAGCATCGGAAGTCTGCAAGGTCATTTGTACATTGGGTCACGTCAGGCGTGTGACGTCACTGACCTGACCCTGACCCAAAATAAACTACAAGAAACAACCGACGATGCCTGAAATGGATAGCAAATTCAAATTCAGGGCATCAAAATACCCCGAAAAGGCATACAAGTGCAAGAAGTCATTACAGGTCAACCGAGGTCACTGACCTGACCTTGACCTTTAGTAACCTTGAAAAGGTCAACGGACATTGTGTCAATGTCAAATCAGCCAGTTATGATTCTAAAACAATCCATCAGTGTGTCAGGTCAGTCGGCATTTATACCAATGTGAAGCAATCTCCAATTTAGCGTAAATCTGGCCTGTTCCCTTTATGACGTCATAACTCCGTGACCTGACATGACCTTGACAAAAAAACACCAAAAGTTGCGCAAAGGATGCCTTATCGGGTACTGAAAATTTGAGCAGGCTATCTGAAACGGTTCGGCGTGTAGCTAAGAAAAACCGTTGCACCAACCCCCCCCCCCCCTACATGGGCGAGGGTTAATAATTTTGTCAACTTTGCGGTCAGATTGCTTTCAAATAGGCGAAGGAAGTAGTAAGTTATACTTACTCTGATCACATAGGTATCGTAGGTGTGTACTTCGCGATTTTAATTGGCCAACTTCTTGTCAATGTATATCCTACTTTGATGTATGTAGGTTGCATAATGTCGCCTTGGCCGAGTGTCCATCTTCTCTGTCATTCTATTTCCGATTTATTCGTAACTTTCCGAATCGCGGGACGCGGCAATCAAGTCTTCTGTAGGTATTTCGAGCACCTCAGGAATAATAGGATGGAGAATGAGATCAAATGATCTTTGTGCCCGGTCAGGGGAAGGGGAGGAGCTTAGATAATTAAGCTAACAAATACGACACCAAGTTAGCAGACCGACCACCGACAGCTCCGTCCGTGGCCGGTCAGACAGCGTGAGCGAATCAATCAGGGTCATAACACGCTCCTGGGTGTATAGGTCCGTCGTTAGTATGAGCTGTGCTGTTGTTGGCTGCGGGTGCGTATTATTTAGGCCAGGGTTCATAATGTCCAGGGCACAATGTGTCCAGTGCTCGAAATGGCCAGTGACATGAATTGGCCCGTGTTCACATTGTCCAGGGATTACATGGTCCAAATGTGGCCAACTGGCTGCAGATAGGGTAAATTCAAAGAGGCCAGAGTTCATAATGTCCAGGGCACGATGTCCAGAATGAATGCTCCCCGTTGGCTGCACCGAAAACGTATTTGAATATTTGAGTATATTTTTCATTGCATCCTGTTCTTTCGGCTTCCAGCCCTAAACGGTATGTAATCGCAAAATGATGTCCATATGATTTCAAGAATGTCTGAAACAAGTCGTGAAATAAAAAGTTGCTTCGTTTACAACATGATTTTTGCAAAAGGCCGTCGCTTCATCCACCAGGTAGGTTGACCGCCCGCCCGGACCGCCCGGACCGCCCGGACCGCCCGGACCGCCCGGACCGCCCGGACCGCCAGGACCGCCAGCCCGGAGAGGAAGCGTCAGGGGGGGGGGGTATGGAAGGGTTTGTCCTGATGACAGCGAAGACGGATGAACCGTGGATCCACTATGCCGAATCACCCGGTGGTAACAACTCCGATATAGACAGAGACTGGGGTCGTCAGTCAGCCACCGACTAACCGCCCCGCAGTGGCTCTCATACCTGAGCCGGCTCCCAGTGGCCCGTGAGAAGTGAAGGTACCAAAACAACATCTCCGACCTTCCAAAGCAGCTCCCGACTCGTCTGCCGCTCACCGCGCCGGTGAAAGTGCGCACTAAAGGCGACAATGCCTGGAAAGCCGGCGGCAGAGCACCCCTGTCGCCACCGGGCCGAGCGGTAAGGGCGATACTGACAGGCTAGCGCAGCGACAGACCGGCCTTACGAGCTGTCAGCGGCGCGGCGACCCGTTTCTGCTGTGTTCCGCTCAGTCTCAGCTGCTGTGTGCAACTAAGAGGACGTAGCAATAGTGTCGCACGTGCTGGAAGTGTAATGAGCTGCTGAAATTACGGACGGCCCGACTTCAGAGTCTCAGACGACTTCATGTCGGAGGAGAAAGGTCAGTGGCAGGTCGGTGGCTGTGGCTGTGGGTGCCGCAGTGGGGGTCTGGTGACTGGTCACCCTGCGGCAGAACGCCGCGCTACATGTAGGCATTATGTCCACCGCAGTCTTCATCACGTCTTGTAGGCACCGTCCTAGGAGCTGGGACTTGGGAGTCATGATTGTTATTATAGGTATGTGAACTATCAGCAGAGGCGGATCTAGCTCAGAGTTTTTTTTTTGGGGGGGGGGGGGCAAACCATAACAATTTATCGATTCTTTCCATGCATCGTCCATAGGCGTAATGTTAAAATTATGGCGTTTGGGGGGGGGGCAAATGCCCATTTTGCCCCTCCCCCTGGATCCGCCACTGACTATCAGTTTGTTCGGTTTATTCTTCATACGGAAGAAAAAGAAAAACAGGGGCGGCGCTTGGGTTAACCCTACCCGGCCGAGGGGAGGGGGCGGGTGCCCTCCCCTCCCCCCCAGTTTTTGTTTGCGATAGCTCCGAACACGCCGGTGATAGCGAGCTGAAACTTGACATACCTGACCTGTGATTAGCTGGATCCTGTGACACCAACTGCATTTTAACCCGCGCCCCAGTGGCGGTCTCAGCCAACTTCGCCCTAGTGGGGGGGGGGGGGGGCATATGTTACTACCCACCTCTAACTAAAAAAACTAAGAGGGCTAGAAAGACGCGGTAAAAAGCAGTCGATAGCTCTCAATGCGTACGTGTGAAAGTATTTCAGTCATTTTTCATCTTAGAGCAATATTGGGGTCACCAGAGGTCATCAAAGGTCAAAATTTGCCAATGGTCATTATATTTTTCAGAAAACATGCCGTTACCTCAGGAACTATAGTAGCTAGAAAAACGCATGGAAAAGCAATCGATAGCTCTTGAACTCTTCTTTTGAAAAGGTCATTAACAAAATTGACCTCAGGTCACGGGTTTAGCCTCCAGAGGGCAAAAACTCCAAAAATAGCTGTTTTTACGAAGTGTTTTTTGACAATAACTTTTGACAACAAAAAGCCACGACATTTCTATTGCCAGAATCGTGCTCCTCTCGCCGAGACGCGTCGAATGAACTATAATTTGACCTTGAAAGGTCAACATGAAAATTTGACCTCAGGTCAAGGTCATGACCTGACCGGAAAAGGTCATGTTGCATATCAGTCGATGCGTCTTGGCAAGACAAACACAATGAGACCATCCCCAACGTTCTATCTCTTTCCAATCGCGAGTTATTGGCAAAAATATGTTTGTAGCCTCAAATTTTTGTTTGGTATTTTGACCGACCGTGGCGTGCCTTCACAATACCTCAAACTGTTGCTGTACTGGTACAGGATGCAGACATTGGGTGTTAAATGGGATGGTCTTATCTCCGAAAAATTTCATGCTGGCAATGGCGTTAGGCAGGGGGGCATCCTCTCTCCGTTGTTATTTAGTGTGTACGTTGACTCCATTCTGTGCAAAGTGCGAGAAATGAGTGTTGGTTGTCGCGTAGGTGCATGTGCAACGAACATTTTGGCATACGCTGATGACATTGTGCTTCTGGCCCCCACGAGGGAAGCGTTGCAGACAATTGTAAATGAGTGCAATAGGCTAGCTCATCTTCTCGACGTTGAATTTAACCCTCTTAAATCTGTGTGTATGCAATTCCTCCCTCGAAAACCGTACTCGGCCACTCATCTGGTTCATTCCAGACCTCCTTCGTTGCTACTTTCTGGCCAGCAGTTAAGATGGGTGACGTCTTTTAAGTACCTGGGTCATGTAATTCGTGATGATCTGCGCGACATCGATGACATGCGCCGTGTTAAGAGAGCGCTTTATACCAATGTAAACATGCTATCAGCAGCTATTGGCTTTGCCGACAAAAGTGTACTGACGAAGCTCTTCAAATCGTACTGCACCAACCTGTATGGATGTGAGCTCTGGAACGTGTATCGTGACCAGCAAACGTTTCGAGAGTTGTGTATAGCATACCACAGTTGTCTCAAGAAGCTTGTCAAAGTCCCTCGGTGGAGTAGGAATCATGATCTGTGTCACGATCTTCACATGCTGACCTGCCCAATGCAAATCACCTATCGCCAGTTAGTCTTTTGGCTTCGACTCTCACAGGCCTCCAACACACTGATTGTGGCCTTGCTAGCCAGTTCCATCGGGAGCAACGGCTTGTCTGCCCGTATGCATACAAAACATCGCCAAAAGTACGATTTGCTGAATCTCAACTTATATGCCACTTCGTCGCCAGATCTATTCAATGTTTTTGTTGCACACATAGCAAGATTCGTTATGGAACGACGCAACCGTGTCTTATGACCAGTGCATCTCTCTGAGGAAAGAGTACCTGGCTTGTGTATTGGTTGTTTGGTGGTGTGTCTGTGTGTGTTTGTTTTAGTGTTCGCCTATATGTACCACTTATGGTATGAAATAAACATGTATTATTATTATTATTATTAAATGACCTCGGATGACCTTTCTAGAGGCTATCAGCAAAAAATGACACCTTGGTCAACACGAGTGGTCCAAATCATTGTGATTCTGAAATATTTAGACTGTTACTATGTATACACACGGATCTAGAGGCATTTTCATTTTTCTCCTTTGACTTGTAATGGAAAGGTCACGCCACTGACCTGACCTTAGGTCACGGATATAAAAAATCCGAGATATACAAATTGTAGGCGCCTATAACATCATGCCATCCACCAAGTTTAAAACCTTTCTGATAAACACTGCAGGTTGGACATGATTGCAAACTTTTTTAGGCTTGGTCAGTTAACTTGACCTGGTGACCTGACCTGACATGACCTGGGGTCAAAAATTTCACACATTGTCCAAAATTGATGTACCAAAAGCTACCCCAAGCGGCGCGGCGCTAGGCGCCGCGGTTTTTTATTCACACGCAAAAAACGCGACAGGTTGGTAACATATGCCCCCCCCCCCCCCCCACCGCCTGGAAGGTTAATACCGCCGTATTTCGCCTATATTTGGCCTGTACGACTCCAAGCTGTATAACAAGCAAATGAAAACAAAGAACGCGCCCATTCCTGCTGCTATGTCCGTCGGAAATTCAATGCTCAGTCGTGATTATCGATATAGTCATGCCGTGTACGACCAAAGGGGCAAAACTGTGTGGAAACCTACTGCCAAAGCGCACCAATGACGCAGTCACGCCTGCCTGAACAGAGGCGGACAGTGCTTTGACCGCCTCAGGGTCTGCAGCAGTGGAGCACCGCAAAGCACTGCTGACTCAACTCAAAAGCTGTTGCTTTTTCTGCAATGAAGCATAATGTGATGGCTATTGTGGGAGGGACTGCCGGGTGGTGTTCACTTTTGCATGCGCATTTTTTTTTTTTTTAAGATGTTTGGTCATTCCTTTAGACTGCACCTCAACGACAAAAATAAACCAATTCCATTTACAATTTTGCGATAACTACGACGACGATAATTATGCCTGTTTAGATCGCTTACTTACGTGTACAAGGAATGTTAAACCAGGGGCGGAGAATTGTCATAATCCCAGGGGGTGCTTTTCTAGCACCTGGCGAATGGAAGCGTCGAATTCTTGCGTACCTAGAAAAGCACTTCTAGCCCTTATAGGTACGTTTTCCCAGCAACATCACTCTCCTCGCGACTTACGCAAAGCAGTTTGTGTCTCGGACGTAATTTAAGCACCCCTGAAGCACTATGACATGGTGACTTTTGAATTCCAGGGGGTGCTCGAGCACCCCCAAAACCCCTAATTCTCCACCCCTGTGTTAAACAAATCCAAAGCTGTATATTCACAAGATATTAATGATACCAACAGAATATGAAAGCAGTAACCACTTATGAAAGCAGTAACCACTTATACGATTTACATAATTGCGCTGTACACCCGCTACACAGTTTACAGAACTGCACTGTGTACCCGCTGTATGATTTACAGAACTGCACCTTCCTCAGTACCCAGTAATGAGCCTGCCGGGTTAATAACAGGATGTATGTACACGGGCGGCTGTTTTCCCGGTGTGAATCTCGGTCCATTCGGCGAGCGGTGCAGCCACTTTCCTGATCGGTGTGTATCCGGCCGGGGCGGCCCAGTTCGGCCCAGCTGACTGCTGAGGCAGCTCGACATGTTACTCTGCCGTGGCTAACCTGAGGGAGCACTGGTCAGGGATAATTGATCGGTTGTTACCCTGCTTTGGTCATGGATCATTGGTCCGTTGTTACCCTGCTTTGTCAGGGATAATTGGTCGGCTGTTACCCTGCCGTGGTTAACCTGAGGGATCACTGGTCAGGGATCATTGGTCGGTTGTTACCCTGCTTTGTCAGGGATAATTGGTCGGCTGTTACCCTGCCGTGGTTACACAGAGGGATCACTGTTCAGGGATCATCGGTCGGTTGTTACCCTGCCGTGGTTAACCTGAGGGATCACTGGTCAGGGATAATTGGTCGGTTGTTACCCTGCCGTGGTTACACAGAGGGATCACTGTTCAGGGATCATCGGTCGGTTGTTACCCTGCCGTGGTTAACCTGAGGGATCACTGGTCAGGGATCATTGGTCGGTTGTTACCCTGCTTTGTCAGGGATAATTGGTCGGCTGTTACCCTGCCGTGGTCAGGGATCATTGGTCGGTTGTTACCCTGCCGTGGTTACAAAGAGGGATCACTGGTCAGGGATCATTGGTCGGTTTTTACCCAGTCCGTCAGTCCCGGTCAGTCCCAGTCAGTCCCAGTCCCGGTCAGTCCCGGTCCCGGTCAGTCCCGGTCCCGGTCAATCTTGCAGTCCCCGGTCAGTGTCAGTCCCGGTCAGTCCCGGCCAGTCCCAGTCAGTCCCGGTCAGTCCCGGTCAGTCCCAGTCCCGGTCAGTCCCGGCTAGTCCCGGTCAGTCCCGGTTAGTCCCATGCGTCCCAGTCCCGGTCAGTCCCGGTCAGTCCCAGTCCCGGTCAGTCCCGGTCCCGGTCCCGGTCAGTCCCGGTCCCGGTCAGTCCGTCAGTCCCGGCCAGTCCCAGTCCCGGTCAGTCCCGGTCAGTCCCGGCCAGTCCCAGTCCCGGTCAGTCCCGGTCCCGGTCAGTCCCAGTCCCGGTCAGTCCCAGTCCCGGTCAGTCCCGGTCAGTCCCGGTCAGTCCCGGTCAGTCCCGGTCAGTCCAGGTCAGTCCGTCAGTCCCAGTCCCGGTCAGTCCCGGTCAGTCCCAGTCCCGGTCAGTCCAGGTCCCGGTCAGTCCCAGTCCCGGTCAGTCCCGGTCAGTCCCAGTCAGTCCCGGTCAGTCCCGGTCCCAGTCCCGGTCAGTCCCGGTCAGTCCCGGTCAGTCCCGGTCAGTCCCAGTCAGTCCCGGTCAGTCCCGGCCAGTCCCAGTCCCGGTCCCAGTCCCGGTCAGTCCCAGTCCCGGCCAGTCCCGGTCAGTCCCGGTCAGTCCCGGAGAGTCCCGGTCAGTCCCGGTCAGTCCCAGTCCCGGTCAGTCCCGGCCAGTCCCAGTCAGTCCCGGTCAGTCCCGGTCCCGGTCAGTCCGTCAGTCCCGGTCAGTCCCAGTCCCGGTCAGTCCCGGTCAGTCCCGGTCAGTCCCGGTCAGTCCCGGTCAGTCCCAGTCCCGGTCAGTCCCGGCTAGTCCCGGTCAGTCCCGGTTAGTCCCATGCGTCCCAGTCCCGGTCAGTCCCGGTCAGTCCCAGTCCCGGTCAGTCCCGGTCCCGGTCCCGGTCAGTCCCAGTCCCGGTCAGTCCCAGTCCCGGTCCCGGTCAGTCCCAGTCAGTCCCGGTCAGTCCCAGCCCCGGCCAGTCCCGGTCAGTCCCAGTCCCGGCCAGTCCCGGTCAGTCCCAGTCCCGGTCAGTCCCGGTCAGTCCCAGTCCCGTCCAGTCCCGGTCAGTCCCGGTCAGTCCCGGTCAGTCAGGTCTGTCCGTCAGTCCCGGTCAGTCCCGGTCAGTCCCGGTCAGTCCCAGTCCCGGCCAGTCCCGGTCCCAGTCAGTCCCGGCCGGTCCCGGTCAGTCCCGGTCAGTCCCGGCCAGTCCAGGTCAGTCCGTCAGTCCCAGTCCCGGTCAGTCCCGGTCAGTCCCGGTCAGTCCCAGTCCCGGCCAGTCCCGGTCAGTCCCAGTCCCGGTCAGTCCCGGTCAGTCCCAGTCAGTCCCGGTCAGTCCCGGTCCCAGTCCCGGTCAGTCCCGGTCAGTCCCGGTCAGTCCCAGTCAGTCCCGGTCCCAGTCCCGGTCAGTCCCGGTCAGTCCCGGTCAGTCCCAGTCCCGGTCAGTCCCAGTCCCAGTCAGTCCCGGTCAGCCCCGGTCAGTCAGGTCTGTCCGTCAGTCCCGGTCAGTGCCAGTCCCGGTCAGTCCCGGTCAGTCCCGGTCAGTCCCGGTCCCAGTCCCGGTCAGTCCCGGCCAGTGCGGCTGCGGCTCATCCGATACAAGTCCCGCCGGTATGTTCCCTTCAGTTTCATCACGGGTCACGATCAGCAGTGACACGCAATATGTCATGACACGGACAGAAGAGTTCAGTGACACGCAATATGTCATGACACGGACAGAAGAGTTCAGTGACACGCAATATGTCATGACACGGACAGAAGAGCTCAGTGACACGTGGTGTGTCATGACACGGACAGAAGAGTTCAGTGACACGTGGTGTGTCACAACTTGCGGCCACCTTTCTCCAGAACAAACGCCGGCCGCTGCACCGTCCCAGCTGTATTGTGCCCCCCACAGCTGTGTTGTGCCGCGCACTCCTGTTTTGTGCCGCACACTGCTGTTTTGTGCCGCCCACTGCTGTATTGTGCCGCACACAGCAGCATTGTGCCGCGCACAATGCAGCAGTCACGTCTTGGTCCATGGACATTGAGTCGGGCGCGGGCGGTGCCACAGCGGTGCGGTAGCGTGCTGCTGGCTCTGGTTTCACTCCCGGTCTGAGGGAGGGAGTCTGCGGAGGTCTGTGGAGTCTGTAGAGTCTGAGTCTGTGGAGTCTGTGGAGTCTGTGGAAGCCTTTAGTAGTCTGTAGCAGTCTGTGGAGCCTGTGGAGGTCTGCGTAGGACTGTGAAGTCTGTGGTGGCCTGTAGTAGTCTGTAGTAGTCTGTGGTGGTTTGTAGATGTCTGTGTAGGTCTGTGGAGTCCGTGGTTGTCTTTGATAGTAGTCTGTAGTAGTCTGTGGAGCCTGTGGAGGTCTGTGGAGGTCTGTGGAGTCTGTGATGGCCTGTAGTAGTCTGTAGTAGTCTGTGGTAGTTTGTGGAGGTCTGTGGAGGTCTGTGGAGTCCCTGGGGGTCTCTTTAGGTCTGCGGGGGTCTGCAGTCGTCTCTGGAGATCTCTGGCGTTCCGTGCAGTCTGTGGAGTCTGTGTAACTCTCTGGCGTTCAGTGCAGTCTGTGGAGTCTGTGTAGCTCTCTGGCGTTCCGTGCAGTCTGTGGAGTCTGTGTAGCTCTCTGGCGTTCCGTGCAGTCTGTGGTAGTCTGTGTAGCTCTCTGGCGTTCCGTGCAGTCTGTGGCGTTTCGTGCAGTCTGTGGTAGTCTGTGTAGCTCTCTGGCGTTCCGTGCAGCTTGTGGAGTCTCTTTGGATTATGTGTAGCTCTCTGGCGTTCCGTGCAGTCTGTGGTAGTCTGTGTAGCTCTCTGGCGTTCCGTGCAGTTTGTGGAGTCTCTTTGGATTCTGTGTAGCTCTCTGGCGTTCCGTGCAGTCTGTGGAGTCTGTGTAGCTCTCTGGCGTTTCGTGCAGTCTGTGGTAGCTCACCTCCGAGAGCTGCACGGGGCCTCTCTCCGTCCATCCGGGCGGGTTTTTACCGCTCACTCAGCCACCGGCTCAGAAACCGGTTAGCGCTCTGTCGTCCAGGGGATGAGACTGCCGGGCAGGTGGCAGCCCCTGCCGGGCAGGAGGCAGCCCCTGCCGGGCAGGTGGCAGCCCCTGCCGGCTCGGCACGCCTCGTCCACCCGCAGCTCGGCCAGCTCAGAGACCTGATACAGTGAGTGCAAGGCTCTAGAACAGCGGCCAATGTCAGCCGTCATACCCAAGGCCATAAAAGTACCTACCTACGTCATAACTCTCAGCAAAGAATCGTAGCTCTCTTCAGTTTTAGAGAATCATGTTTACCACAAAATAAAAACCCGGAAACATTCTCCAGAAGTTAGTTAACACTCCCACAAACCGATCATCAAATTCGCCTGCTACTTAACCCTCGCCGGCACAGGGGGGGGATGCAACGCCCCCCCCCCCAAGGTTTTTCGCAAATAACTCAAGTAAAAAGCGGCCGATCGCAAAGAAACTTTCAATACCCTCGCATTGATCAATTTCACACCTACCCTGAAAATTTCATGGCCCTGATCCAAATGACCTTTGAGATCTACTTTCCGAGACCATGTTTAGCCGGAATCACGATTCGGCGTATGTCGGCTCGCATTAGCCGCGCGTTTGCAAGCCTTTCGTGGTTTCAAACGTTCAAACATGTGATTTGATGTTGCTCCCATGCATTAGGGTGGATGTCAAGGTCACCTGAAGGTCAGGTCAGGTCATTGACCTTTGGTGACCTAGGTTTACTTTTTCGACTTTTAAATGTTTCCAGGCTAGTTTTTGGAGCTGATTTCGAATTTAGCAACCATTGAACATTTCCGAAGTAGTTTTGGTGTCTTCGTAACATGTTACGAAGCTGTCAGAGGCGGATGACAAGTATTACGAATACCCGTCCCGACCCCTACCGGTTGACCTGACCTGACCTGACCCGACCTGGTCTAAATGCTTATAGACATCATCTCTGATCAAAACTAACACGATATTCGTGATCAGCACCCCGGAAAACTAACACGATATTCGTGATCAGCACCCCGGAAAACCCCACAATAGCCACACTTTGCGACTTTCTAACAGGTCCCGATTTTCCCGATTTTCGGGTCATTGACCTGACCTGGAAGGTCACCCGATGAACTAGGACCTTAAAATTGGATATCATCGGCTTCCTCTCGTGACGGGCAGCACGCTCGTTTTTTCCGCGAAGCTCGCTCGATCAGGGGCCGAGCGCAAGGGGGTTCGTACCAACCCCCCACCTTGTGCCGTCGAAGGACGCAAAATGGCCTGTGCCGGCGAGGGTTAAATGTGAACTGTATTGTGTATGGAACTATTGGTTGAATACTGCAGAGAGCAGCAGAATCTGCCGCTAACACCTGCCGTCTAGCACAAGCAAACACTGCATGTGCTCTCCGTCTATTCGAATAGTCTGTCACAAACAAACAATGCATCATCAATGCTCAGGCGCTTTCAACAGCGCAAAGCTTAGCTTTCGAAAGCATAAGTTGGCAAGCTATCCATCCAAAGAGCAAAATGTATCCGTAGCACTGGGTCGCACGACCTCGGACACTCGGCTGTGTCATGCCGGTGACTCTGTGACCTCTGCCGGGTCACGGCCGGTGACTCTGTGACCTCTGCCGGGTCACGGCCGGTGACTCTGTGACCTCTGCCGGGTCACGGCCGGTGACTCTGTGACCTCTGCCGGGTCACGGCCGGGAGGGGTGTGACCTCTGCCGGGTCACGGCCGGTGACTCTGTGACCTCTGCCGGGTCACGGCCGGTGACTCTGTGACCTCTGCCGGGTCACGGCCGGGAGGGGCGCCGCTCCCGCTGACCCACCCTCTCCGGTGGCTCGGACACTGGCAGCGGGCCGTCCTGTGCTACCCGCTGCCCACGGCCTCAGACACTCCCAGGCTCCACATACACACTGAGAAGCCGATACACACACAGAAACACACACACACCCACACACATACACTCAGAAACACACACCCTCAGATACACACCCGGATTCGTACACAGCTAGTCTGACGCACCGCTACAGAGGCCTGGTCCTGTGTCAACCTTGACCGGTCAAATTCATGAACCCTGACCCGACCTGAATAATATGAAATAACGAATTTCTGGAAGTCAGAGAAACGGTAGGGGTGGAAAAGCGCTGAGAGCCGTATACATCACATTTATAAGCGACTGATTGGAGACGGTAGGAGCGGCCGAATGCTGAGGCCACCCCGGAGCCTTCTGTGACAGGCGCCGTCCGTACAAAGTCACGTACCGAGCGGACGTGCTGTGTCACGTGATCAGTCCATGCCACCGTCACGTGCGTCACGTGCCGCGTGTGACGGCTCGTGGCACGCGGTGTCTCGTAACACCGCCAGTCACCGGGGCGGCACAGTGACACGTGACCGGCCCCCGCGGCGCCGCGCTGTCCCGGCTGACCGGTCACCGAGACTGTGTCCTGCGGTCACGTGTTCAAAGGAGCGTGTCCCATGCTGCGGTCAGCACCGCTGGCTGCGGCGTGTTTCGCAGCGCCATGGCTAGTGGAGTAGCGTAACGTACGGCGTGTCACTGGTGCGTAACACCCACCGGGGGTGTACTAGTGGCGCAGCACACCTGTGGGTGGTGTATCACTGGTTACTGGTGCTAACACCCACCGGTGGTGTACCAGTGGCGCAGTACCTACACCTGTGGTTGGTGTATCACTGGTCACTGGTGCGTGACACCCACCGGTGGTATATCACTGGCGCAGTATACCTTTCTGATGGTGTATCGCGGATGCAGTACAACTGTGGGTTGTGTATCGTGAGCACAGTACACCCACCGGTGGTGTATCACTATGTATATTACTGGTGTATGCACTGCAGTACAGCTGCCTGTTTGTACCATCCAGTCACGGTGGTGGAACTTCCGTCCGGCAGTAGGTAGCCTCGGCAGTTCATAGCCACGGTAGGTGAACTTCCCGTCCGGCAGTAGCCTCCAGTTCATGCTGCTCATTTGAAGAGGGAATAGGGCGCGTCTCGTCATATCACAGTGTTTGTCTCCAATCCGGATCACAGCGTGTCTTGTGTCTACCATTGGCACAGGAATCTTGGGCGCACCTCCTCACCATAGGACGCCCTGCAGTGATGGCTACCAATTACCATACTGCTTACACAAAGCCACAGCACCGCGCCAGGTGCTACCTATACATATATCAGGTGTTTTGTCGCAGCCACTGCGCCGGACCACCCCTGCCGTCCCTCGCCGCGTCACCGTGGTGGCTCGTTTCTGTTCCATCCGACCAATGCAGCTGCGCTCGCCGTACTGTCCACGGTGGTTACTGGTTAGTGGTTACTGCCCCGGCCCGTGGTGGTCCGTTTCTGTGCTCCGCGGCAGTCTCCGCGGCGGAGATGCGCCTAGCTGCAGTCCCCGCGGCGGAGATGAGCCCAGCTGCAGTCGGGAGGATCGGCTGTCACTCTGGTCAGCTATGGTCTGTGGATCTGTGTGTCTGTCTGGTCAACTCTGATCTGTGGATCTGTGTGTGTCTGTCTGTCCAGCTGTCGGCTGTGGATCTGTGTGTGTCTGTCTGGTCAGCTATGGTCTGTGGATCTGTGTGTCTGTCTGGTCAACTCTGATCTGTGTCTGTCTGGTCAGCTCTAATCTGTGGATCTGTGTGTCTGTCTGGTCAGCTATGGTCTGTGGATCTGTGTGTGTCTGTCTGTCCAGCTGTCGGCTGTGGATCTGTGTGTGTCTGTCTGGTCAGCTATGGTCTGTGGATCTGTGCGTCTGTCTGGTCAACTCTGATCTGTGTCTGTCTGGTCAGCTCTAATCTGTGGATCTGTGTGTCTGTCTGGTCAGCTATGGTCTGTGGATCTGTGTCTGTCCCTTTGGTCAGCTATGGTCTGTGGATCGGTTTCTGTCCCTTTGGTCAGCTATGGTCTGTGGATCTGTGTGCTCCTCTGGACACTGCTTTCGCCTTTCACTCGTCGGATTTATGGTTAAGTTTTGGCATGAAATAATTTGATGCAGTTGCTAGTAGGTATAGGTATATGCCAAAATATAAAAATATTGTAGGGCTTAACCCTCGCCCGCACATGGGGGGGGGGTTGCCACCCCCCAGGTAGTCTTTCTGCTCTGCACTCAACATTTTTAGAGCTAGAAGGCTGATGTTTTGTATAGCTGCTCGTCTATCCTTTCTTGATGTCCACTGAAAATTTCAAGTTTCTGTGATTTTTGGTTTCGGAGATATGACCTTGTTTTTCAGGTCATGTCATGACCCAAATGGCCAATTCTCAACATCTTGCGTTTGCCATGGGCCTTGTGAGCTTTTAACACCCTGATTTCGGCCTTTTTTGCCAGTCTTACCTCCCACCTATCATGGAACATGTTGTTCGACGATGTGCAGGGGTCAAGGTCAGGGCCAAGGTCAACCTAGGTCATCTAAGATAATTGCGTTTTAGGCAAGCTGAATTTATTTTTTGTGAAGTTTTTTGACTGTATTTTTGGTAAAAGCTTCTCAGATCATGATTTCATGTAATATGGACCCAAAAACAATCGGTGCACACATCAGTATACACACAGACACACAGACATACAAACACATATAATTGACCTTGACCTAACTTGACCTGAAATGACCTCAGTAGCAAAAACCTGGTCGGGTAGTGTGACAAAGAGGTTCTAGCTGGCTTGGCACCAGAAAACAGCATCGTCATCGGTATTTGATAAGCAGCGCACTTGATATCCAACGGTGACCCAAAACAGCAACATTTTTTAGTTTGACCTGACCTGGAAGGTCAATGACTGACCTGAGAAAGTAACACTGGGTATCATTGGATTCGTCTTTTTCCCAAAGAATCTTTTTGGTCTTTACCGCTAAGCTCTATCTCCAACAGGAACGAAATGGCGCGGGGGGTGGCAACCACCCCCCCCCCCCGCCATGTGCGTTCTAGGATGGGAAAATGGCATGTGCGGGCGAGGGTTAAACGCA